>NC_053023.1:636922752-637089054 GCF_003073215.2 Triticum urartu
TTTTTTTAATGAGTACATACCTTGACAAGATTTTGAACTAGTTCAAAATGGAACAGTCAAAGAAAGAGTTCTTGCCTCTGTTACAAGGTGTGAAACTGAGTAAGACTCAAAGCCCGACCACGGCAGAAGATAGAAAGAGAATGAAACTCATTCCCTATGCCTTGGCCATAGGTTCTATAAAGTATGCCATGCTGTGTACCGGACCTATTGTATACCCTGCCCTGAGTTTGGCAAGGGAGTACAATAGTGATCTAGGAGTAGATCACTAGACATTGGTCAAAATTATCCTTAGTGGAATAAGGATATGTTTCTTGATTATGGAGGTGACAAAAGGTTCGTCGTAAAGGGTTACGTCGATGCAAGTTTTGACACTGATCCAAATGACTCAAAATCTCAATCTGGATACATATTTAAAGTGGAAGCAATTAGCTAGAGTAGCTCCGTGCAGAGCATTGTTGACAGAGAAATTTGCAAAATACTTACAAATCTGAATGTGGCAGACCCGTTGACTAAACTTCTCTCACAAGCAAAACATGATCACACCTTAGTACTCTTTGGATGTTAATCACATCGCGATGTGAACTAGATTATTGACTCTAGTAAACCCTTTGGGTGTTGGTCACATGTCGATGTGAACTATAGGTGTTAATCACATGGTGATGTGAACTATAGGTGTTAAATCACATGGAGATGTGAACTAGATTATTGACTCTAGTGCAAGTGGGAGACTGAAGGAAATATGTCCTAGAGGCAATAATAAAGTTATTATTTATTTCCTTATATCATGATAAATGTTTATTATTCATGCTAGAATTGTATTAATCGGAAACATAAACATGTGTGAATACATAGACAAACAGAGTGTCACTAGTATGCCTCTACTTGACTAGCTCGTTGATCAAAGATGGTTATGTTTCCTAACCATAGACATGAGTTGTCATTTGATTAACGGGATCATATCATTAGGAGAATGATGTGATTCACTTGACCCATTACGTTAGCATAGCACTTGATCGTTTAGTTTGTTGCTATTGCTTTCTTCATGACTTATACATGTTCCTATGACTATGAGATTATGCAACTCCCGTTTACCAGAGGAACACTTTCTGTGCTACCAAATGTCACAACATAACTGGGTGATTATAAAGGTGCTCTACAGGTGTCTCCGAAGGTACTTGTTGGGTTGGCGTATTTCGAGATTAGGATTTGTCACTCCGATTGTCGGAGAGGTATCTCTGGGCCCACTCGGTAATGCACATCACTATAAGCCTTGCAAGCATTGCAACTAATGATTTAGTTGCGGGATGATGTGTTACGGAACGAGTAAAGAGACTTGCCGGTAACGAGATTGAACTAGGTATTGAGATACTGACGATCGAATCTCGGGTAAGTAACATACCGATGACAAAGAGAACAACGTATGTTGTTATGCGGTTTGACCGATAAAGATCTTCGTAGAATATGTGGGAGCCAATATGAGCATCCAGGTTCCGTATTGGTTATTGACCGGAGACGTGTCTCGGTCATGTCTACATAGTTCTCGAACCCGTAGGGTCCGCACACTTAAAGTTCGGTGACGATCGTAATAAGAGTTTTTGTGTTTTGATGTACCGAAGGTTGTTCGGAGTCCCGGATGAGATCGGGGACATGAAGAGGAGTCTCAAAATGGTCGAGATGTAAAGATTGATATATTGGATGACTATGTTTGGACATCGGAAGGCTTCCGAGTGGTTCAGGCATTTTTCCGGAGTACCGGGAGGTTATCGGAACCCCCCCCCCCCCGGGGAGAAGTTATGGGCCTTATGGGCCATAAGAAGGAAGCACACCAGCCCACAAGGGGCTGGTGCACCCCCTTTGGGCAGGAGGCCGAATTGGAGAAGGTTTGGGGGGTTCGCCCCCCCCCCCTTTCCTTCTCTCCTACTCCTCCTTCCCTTCCTCTCCTACTCCAACTAGGGAAGGGAGGAATCCTACTCCCGGTGGGAGTAGGACTCCTCCAGGGCGCGCCATAGGGGCCGGCCCTCTCCCCCTCCTCTACTCCTTTATATACGGGGGTGGGGGCACCCCATAGACACACAAGTTGATCTTCATGATCGTTCCTTAGCCGTGTGCGGTGCCCCCTTGCACCATATTCCACCTCGGTCATATCGTAGCGGTGCTTAGGCGAAGCCCTTCGTCGGTAGAACATCATCACCATCATCACGCCGTCGTGCTGACGAAACTCTCCCTCAACACTTTGCTGGATCGGAGCTCGAGGGACGTCACCGAGTTGAACGTGTGCAGAACTCGGAGGTGCCGTACGTTCGGTACTTGGATCGGTCGGATCGGGAAGACGTATGACTACTTCCTCTACATTGTGTCAACGCTTCCGTTGCCGGTCTACGAGGGTACGTAGACAACACTCTCCTCTCTCGTTGCTATGCATCACCATGATCTTTTGTGTGCGTAGGAAATTTTTTGAAATTACTACGTTCCCCAACAGGTCCCGATTGTCGGGCACTTCCTTGCCTGCGAAGATGTAGCTGGTCGGTCCCAGCAGTTAGGGGGCGAATCGGTTTTTTGCTCGGATGCACTTCCTTGCGTGCGAAGATGTAGCTGATGGGTCCCAGTAGTCGGGGGGAATCGTTTTTTTTCACCAAATACGGTGGCCCGTCCGGTGGGTCCAGCTGTCAGGTGGAGGAATAATTATTTTGCACGTAATAAGGAGGCACTTCTTGCTGCGGCCGTGGACACAGCTGTCAGCCTCTCCACGTACAGTCCACGTCCGATGGAAGCCGTTCCTTGACCACGTTGACCACGCCGCGCCGAGAGCACTAGGGCGGTGGACGACGGCGAGGCCTAGGAAGGGGACGACGCGGAGCCGGGGAAGACGCGGCAGTGGATGCCCACGCGTAGAGGAGTACGAGGGTTCACTGGTTCGCTGCGGTGTGAGGCTGCCGTCGCCGCAGAATAACAGGGGGTGTGGGTGAGTAGAGGGATGGCCTGGCCAACGGTAGGAGTAGTAGGGGGCGGTGAGGCCTCCGCCGCATCGCAGCCGGCCACGGGAGGCAGGAGCACGAGGCACGACCGGCGCTGGTTTGGGCGGCTGGAGCAAGAAGACCAGAGATTGAAGAAGCACTACGGCCATTGGATGGACATCGTACGGTCACTGGAGCTAGAATCGTGCATATTGACTAAGTTGACAAAGCCCTCCGTCCCCGTCAACTTAGTAGGCCCACAAGTCAGCCTCCCACCAAGGTGGGTCCCAGCTAGCAGGTGGGTATTCATTTTTTTGAGCGTAATAAGGAGGCACTTCCTTGCGTGCGAAGATATAGCTAGTGGGTCCGAGCTGTCAGCGGCGGTAAAGTTTTTTTCGCAAAATACAGAGGCCCTTTCGGTGGGTCCCTGATGTCAGGTGGAGGAATCATTATTTTGCGCGTAATAAGGAGGCATTTCCTTGCGTGCGACCGTGGACCCAGCTATCGGCCTCTCCACGTACAGTCCACTTCAGATGCATGTCGGTCGTTGACCATGTTGACCAGGCCGCGCCGAGAGCACCAGGATGGTGAACGATGGCGAGGCCTAGGAAGGGAATGACACGGAGGCAGGGAAGACTTGGCAGTTGTTTCCCACGCGGAGGGGAGTAGGACTGTACGAGGGTTTACTGGTTCGTCTGCCGTCGCCGGAGAATAACAACAGGTGTGCGTGAGTAGAGGGATGGCTAGGCCAGCGATGGGAGTACGGTGGGGCGGTGAGGCCTGCGCGGCAGCAGAGCCGGCCGCGGGGAGGAGGGAGCAGGCAGTCCCACCGGCGCCTGTTTGAGCGGCTGGAGCAGGAAGAGTAGAGATTGAAGAAGCATGACGGCCGTTGGATGGCCATCCAACAGTCACTGCTTGTGTGTCAACCTTTTTTTAGGAAAACCTCAAATCTGTGGAAAATAGCATACAGCCCATTTGCTAATTCTTAAGGTTTTTTTGGAGCCCATATTCTTTTTGTTAGCATTACAGCCCATATTGTGGCCACACTTCAAAAATTATATGAAATTTTGCATATTTCGGTGCGGTCCGAACTGTTTTTAATCCCAAAATTTCGACTCACATTCAAACTGATTTTAAAAATAAATGTATATCAATATAAAATCCAACAAATTCTCCACGCATAAAAATTAATGTAATTTAAAATCTCGAAATGAAAAAAAAAAGATATTTGAAACTAATTGCCGGTTTGATGTGTTTTAAAAATGTACAGCCTATTTCTCCTTACTGATGGGCCATTTTCTCAGCCAGCCGAATGAAAGCTCTCCTCGTCTTGAAAGATTTGTAGCCCAACAGGCCTGACAAAGCGACTTACTTGGCAAATCACAAAAAAACTGGGCTGTGGCCGTGGACCCAGCTGTCAGTCCATTTGTTTTTTTAGTCCATTTGGTGGGCTGGGTGAAACAATGATGTAGCATCTATGCAGCCCATTTAAATCCCATTTGCATTTTTCTCGAAAGCCGCGGACTTTCTGGGCTGGGTGAAAATATCATGTTGGACTAGACGGAGAAATGTTATAAAAACATAAACACATGATTGCACGTCAGTAAAATCTTTGCAAGCTTATGTACGCAATCACTAGGAGTTAACTTGCCAAGTTATATATAAACAATTATTATTATTATTTTGTAAGAACTTTCAACTTATGAAATAAAATATCATTTTAATTTGATGAGTTAATAGTACGTGGGGTATTATTATTTTTTAGGCTAGACGTGGGACAGTTGAGTTGGTTCTAGGGGAAAGTACTGGGAGAAAACTCAGTTTACATCGAAAAAGAAAGTGGGAGAAAATTCAGAGACCTGCTGGGTCCACCTGAGGAGGGGGAATATGTTGGGAGGAAGGAAATTCAAAGCACGGCAGCCGAGTGAACTAGTTTTTTTATGGACAAGTGAACTAGTTTACATACATAAGCAAATTGCCACTAAAAAAAGCAATCAGGTTAATGGGTTCTTAAAAGAAATATTTCAGACAAAACAGATAATTACGACACATAGGCTAATGCATGAAACACTCACATGATAAAGGTGCTTATAAACAGATAAAGTACAACATCTAGACCTTCCTGACACGCTTGATCATGACGCTGCGGCTGTCCGTGTACTCGTCGGTTACGGGAAGCAGACACGCCCTCATGTCCAAGATCTGCATGTACATGTCGTAGCATGCGTATGCGCCCTTGGCCGTGTAGGTTATGTAGGCTAGATTCAGAGGTACCTCCCACGTGTTCAGGTCGTCTTCTTTCATGTTGGCGTATCAGGGGTCGATGATGGTCTCAGCGAGGTCAACCACGGAGTCCTTCTCCTGCCCATTGCTGATGATCTTGTATTGCTTCTGGATGTTGACAAGCTTGTTGCACCAGATGGCCGAATCGTCGCGTTCTTCCTTCTCTCCACCATAGTGAAGGTGCAATCGGCGCTGCCGATGAAACGGATGAATGCTCCAGAACCTGGTGCAGCCATAGGACTGAGGCGAGGCAGAGCTTCACCGAGTCCGTATCGTTGGTGTACATCACATTCAACTTGGTTCAGCCATAGGACTGAACGGCGCACTCAAAGGGGAACTCCTTGCTGAAGTCCATATCAAGCAGGCTCACCCCTCGGATCGCCATTGGAGTCTCTTCGAGTGAACGAGTGTGTAGGCGGCAGCAGCAGTTCGTTTTTCAGCTCTTGGGGAACTGGATTCAACAGTAAGCTGAGTGTGTACATGCGACAACAGTTACTACCCCTCCCTCGTCCGCTGCACGCCCGGCAGAAGATGCACCCTCTGCCACACGTCGGTTCACGAGCGGGTCTGTATTGGTACTGTAATAACAGGAGTTAGTGGTCACTTTACTTAAATTAAATTAGCTTTAATAGAAATTTGTACTTAAAACAAGCAATGCATTCGCTCGTTCTATCAGTGCCACAGGATCAACATGCACAACAATTAGAATTATTATTCTCAGGACGCACACGATCATCACATTTGTCACACTTTCACAAAAGATAATACTACCGAGTTTGAACTATTTGTTATGGTTGTTGTCCTCTGCATCATCATGCCGTGTTTCCCAGCTTGCAAGATTCAGAACCAACAAATAAGATCCAAATAATAAGTACAACAAAGATGCCTACACATCTCATTGATTCCCAGCTTGCAAGATTCAGAACCAACAAATAAGATCCAAATAATAAGTACAACAAAGATGCCTACACATCTCACTGATTCCCAGCTTGCAAGATTCAAAACCAACCCATTAGAGCCTTTTGATAAAGTGAATATCGGGATTAAATCCATCTTGGCTAGCCATGTCATACAATCGAAGAACTTGGTGAATGCTCTTGACCGTCACAACATCTGTAGTTGAGTATTCCTGTTTGCACAACATGTTTGCACAGCACAAACAAGGAGACAGGAGAGCATGATTTCACTTTAATAGCGGCCTCCTTAAACTCAACCTCCAGCTCTACTTGGATGAGGTCTTCCTGGAGTTCCATGATTCAATTCATGCGCCTTTTTCTGCAGTTCACCTGAAATGAAGCAAAGATTGCATCATTCAGCTAGCAAGAAGTACTTGCTCTTGTGAGCTGGCAGGTTCTTCTTTAGTAGTTGCACTAAAATTGAGGAACATTAAGGTTGGCTGCCGGCTCATGTAAGGTGCAACTATAATTTTCTTATCCTTTTGTGCAGTTCCACTAAAATAAAGTGCCATTGTGGTGACAGTGACGGCTCCATCTTGTAAAGGCTAATAAAATTTTGCACGAGATTACCAGCAAAACTTGACGGAGATTTTGGAAACTCCAATCACCATTTTGTGTAGTTCCAAAAAAATTGAGAGATGTTGCCCACGTGACATTTTAGTTGAACTGCACAAGACACTCATTCCAAAAAAAGTGTTTTCTATAGTTCACCAAAAGTTCACAATAGCAACAAGGTGAAATGGATATCTCTATCTGCACAAAAAGATAGAAAGTAGACAATTGATGGTCAATAAGAATATACGAAACATATACAAAATGAAAAGAAGCATCTTAATTATGTTCACGGCAATCACGCAAGGACAATAGAAATTTTAAAACATCAGCGATGCTTCATGTTACCAAAAGCATTATGATCAACAATGAGATTCCTCAAATATGGGATTACTTTAATGGTGGCATTGCTTGTTTACCAGACACAGTAAATTAACAACAGCTAAAGAGTTGGTTTAAGGGCATGGGACCATGGGGATAGGAAACCAGGACACTCAGCAGCGTAAAGGAGCAACTTACTTATCATACTTGGGAAAATAGCAGGAGTGCCATTGTACTATGTGAGGGCAGCAAATCTAATCCTAGAGACCTTTTACTATGTGAGGGCAGCAAATCTAATCCTGGAGACCTTTTACTATGTGAGGGCAGCATATCTAATCCTGAGACCTTTTACTATGTGAGGGCAGCAAATCTAATCTTGGAGACCTTTTACTATGTGATGGCAGCAAATCTAATCCTGGACATACTCTGTTGACTTGTCCACCAGCCGCCACTTTCTATCCTTTTTTCAACCAATAATAGATCTGTTCCTTATCCAGTTTGTACTGCGTTTTCCCATTATTTCCCTTTTCAACCAAGAGACCGGTTGGGTATCCGGTCTCTACTACTTTCACCATATTATTTCCTCTCTGAATCAAGTTCTAGATTCATGCTACAACTTTCCCCCTTTCTTCGTTGTTTGAACAAAGCCCTAGATTCGAATGCATGAAGTAGCTTTACCTCTAATAATACTAAAAATTTAGGTGGCTTTGGAAGAGCTGATGGGCGTAGAAAAAGATGCACATGCAGACACGTGGGGAGCTGGGGCAGTAGAGCAAGGCCGCTTTCTAAGAACTTATACCTGAGGGTCGCCGGGATGTCGGCGGCGGCAGGTCGGATCTGCGGACAATACGGCAGGGAGGAAGAAGGGTCGGAGGACCTCCCGAGCCGGCCATGTGTCGGAGAGAACGGCACGGGCAGAGGATCGGTCCCCTTCGGCAGCTGTGGGTTTCCTCCCTCGGCGGCGATGACCGCGTGAACGATGCACCTTTTAGTCCTCTACACACACCGGCCGAAGGGATCCGACCGGATCTGTGACCAGCGGTGAGCAGAGAGAAAATGTTGCTACCGCTGTCTTGTTTATATCTGGAGAGGATGAGAGAATGAAGAGAGCAACCATAGTAAAGCAAGCGCTCAGGCACCTGCGTCCATATATAGTGGAGTGATTATATTTTTTCTCTCCACAACAAGCGTTTCAATTTGTGTACGTGGCATTAAAGAAAAGAAACTCTCTATTTAAGGTGACTATTGTACGACTCCTACTTACTACTAGTAGTATTACAGTATTGTTCACTTGTGCTCCCCGCCCCTCCATTCATTGAACAACCCCATGGGTGAATAAACATACAGTAAGTACTGTATTTATATAGAACGAACAAGCTTGAACTGTTTTCGCGTAGTTAAAAGTTGAGGGCGGGGATTTTCCCGGGCAGTACGCGCGGCAGTTTTTGGGTAGGGCCAGAAGACTATTTTAATATTTTTTTTAAACTTCGAGACGGCCACATAGCATGGAGCCGACCCCAACGATTTTAACCTTACAGGCACGGTACACGCTATCCTAGACTACTATACACATGAAACTACCACACGAGCGTTCGGGCTGCGCTTGGCTCTTCGCCTCTTCGGGAAGTCGAACAATGATGGAATACTACTGCACTGGAGGAGTACTACAGTACGCTTCTGGCCATCTGACACCGATCGAACTGCTGCATGTCCACCGCGTGCGGGAGGGAGAGCGTGTAGCGAAAGCTTCTCCTAGTCTTTCCAGCCACCACGCTCATGGGCGAGGGAGGGATGCTCCTGCCTTTGCGTGTATGACAGGTGGGCCCTACAGGTGTGTGGCCAACCTATCATACAACCAAAGGCATGTGCAGTTAAGTCCGCGAGGGAGAGGATAATCAAACTTCTCGTTGATGTACGAGTTGACGCGACACATCAAAGCACTGCACTCGATATATTTCAATAATTTGCGTGTGTGACTCCCAGATGCAGAGGCCGGGGGTCATCATCCTCCTTTTCAAGAAGAAATAGACACATGTGTGAGAGGACGAGTGCGTGCGTGCACCTCTTCTCTTCCTGTATAACGTACTACTAAACTCAGAGTACAAGTTTTTGTGGGTGGCACGATGGTGCGTGCGAGAAGTCCCGAGAGATAGGTTTAATGCATTAATTGCAATGCATGCATGCATAAAGTACATGCATTGGTCAATTTTCTCTTAATACTTGCATGCAATGATTTAATGCACCTTGGAATCTGTACATGTGTTGGGGACAACCAAATTGAGCCTTATAAAATGGAAAAACTAAAATTTTGAGATAAGCCCTATAAAACCGGAAAGGAGGGAGTAGAAAAAGAAGAACTCCATCCGGGAATAGTGCCGCACTTCGAAACTAGAACCGTCAATAAATTTTGAGCTTGCGTCTCATCACATTCCAAATTACTCCATGCTATATTGAATTGCAAACCTGTTCACACTGATCACAACCTAAACGGTTTCCCACTTAGGAGCCTATTAGTACTCGGTTATAAATACTAGTATGCCAAGATGACTGCACATTCCTCCTCAACTCCTCATCCACAAAAACAAACAAGTCATTCAGCATCCTTCCCTTGCGTCTGCCATGGCCAGCGTGAGTTATGTGTCGAGAGATTGCCACCAGGGAGAGGCGAGCATGGAAGCGGAAGCACGAGAGATGTCCCGCCTCGCTGCAAGAGCAGCCGACATGTCCCGCCACACGGAAGTAGCAGCACAGAGGTCCTGCCGTGCCGCTGAAGCAGCATGGAGGTCCCGCCGCGCTGTCGATGCAGCAGACTAGTCCGGCCGCGCCGCGGAAGCAGCAGAGATGTCCCGCCGCGCCACGAATGCAGTAGAGATGTCCCGCCGCGCCGCGGCGGCCTGGGAAAATTTCTCGCGGGCACGCGACGACTGTTACAGGCGCATGCATGCGATCGTCCATAGCCAGACGGATCAGATCTCCCACTCTGCGAGGTTGCAGGACGACATGGTAGCCTCGTTTGAACAGGCTACCGGCATAATCCGGCAACTAAGGGAGGGCAATGAGAGGCTCCGGGCCGAGCGCGACCTGCTGAGGGAGAAGATCGTCTGAAGTGCAGACCTGCAGGAGGATACTAGTGCCTTGTTGAAGAAACTTATGGACGAGAATGACATGCTCTGCAACAAGCGCCAAAGGCTGGTGGAGGAATCCGTGGATGTTCTCAAGCAGCGTCTTGAGGACACGAAAGATCTCATTGCCGCTCGCCGCGGAGACTAGTTTCCTGGTTTCTTTTGATGTAATAATCGGTTTAGGATGTGGATTGTGTCGTCGGTTGTGAAATGTTGGGTTCTAGCACGGATGTTTGGCCTTTGTTGGCCTCTTGGGGTGTTGCGATTTCAATCTGGTAGCTTTTAGTCCTTCGTGTTAGGCTGGAGTTGTGCTGAACTTCTTGTGAATTGTGGTGGTTTTCCGTAATGAAAATCGGAAGGGGCAAGCCCTTCTTTGATCAAAATTTTTTTAATCATCCTTATATATTCACCAGTCTGTCTATAAGTCGCAGTAGATGCTATATAGGTCCGTCGGATCTTACATCAAGATCCGTGCTTTCAGAATTTTTTTCTCTCTTAAATCTCAGTCGAGTGAGACATAGCCACGCCATTAAACAGAGGCTCGGGCACCATTAATGGAGACCTTGGGAGAGAGGTGGACGGCAGATGGAGGTCAAAGGGCTTTCCTCCCGATAAGCACGCGCAGGGGTCTGATCGCACGCCTCTCGTACTCAAATAGCTACCCTGCATGTCGCCTCCTAGCTAATAAAAAAGGGGACGCGTGACGGCACGTAAATGGTACTAGTAAGTAGAACACCCACGGTTTCAATATTACTTGTGTTTCCGATTGTAACGTGATAGCACTTCTTCCAAAATGACTTTGTTGATTGTTAATGTGTGCGCCTTCGCAAATCGGACTGCAAATTTACCACAACATGTTGGTGCCATGTCATGGCACCAAGCCAAGTTTCATTATTTTCATGCGTGTTTTGGATTTACAGGAATCAAAAAACTAAGTTTCTCAATGTTTCCAACCCAGCCACGACGCCTAGAATTTTGAATTTCATTCCCATTTCTTGCATGGAACCTAAAAATTTACCCGAGGACACACATGTGATTTTTCAACCAACTTTGGTGCACTAGAACATGTGCTTGTATTTCAAATTTGAATTATGCACACAAAGGTGACACGTTCCCTCCCAGAACCACGAGCCTTCTTGAGAGAAGCTCCGATTTGCAAGAAGCTTATACCAAAATTTGTTCCTATTCGGCCAATTTTTTTACCACGGCATGGTACTACCATGACATGACACCATGCCAAGTTTCATGATTTTAAAACCAAGTTTATCAATGTTATGGACCGAGCCACGATGCCCAGATGTTTGAATTTTATTCTCATTTTTTGCATGGGACCTACTCCCTCCTTCCATCTATATAGGGCCTAGTGTGTTTTTCAAGACAGCTTTTGACTATTGACAAGATTAATAGCACATGAGATGTATACTATGCAAATTATATTATTGGAAGCTCCTTTGACATACAAAATTGAAGGTGTGCTTTGTGTAAGTTGCATGTCATATATTATTGCTCTAACGTTTGGTCAAAGTTAGCCTCGAAAAACGCATTAGCACCTATATGCATGAGAGGAGTCGACTTCGAGAGAACGTGTTTGTTCGAGAGACACCGAGGAAGACTACTATATATCGATGGTGCATGTAGGCGGGAATTAAACTAAGGGATGGTCTTATTGGTTTCGGGGATATGGGGGAAGAGTGAGAGGCGGGGGGTAGCTAGAAGGAGATTGTTAAGTGTGAGTGTGTGTTTTACCCATCTAGGCGGAAGTTATGTGCACAAAAGAGGAGAACGATTCGATGTGGCGTTAGGATTGAGGGTAATTAACTATGTATGGAGACATAGAGACCTTGAATGTGCATGTGTGAGAGGTATACATGTATACATGGGATGTGTGTGTGTGCGCGCGCGCATGATCGAGATAAAAGAAAGAAGACATAAGTCATAAGATCAACGACATGGGAGAGACGGATCGGTATGACAATATGCATGCATGTGAGAATGCATGGAAGAAGTCCCGACAATTGAGCATGTGTTTTTGTCTTTAAGAGATAGTGGCATGGGCTGGAGCATGCATCTATGGCGAGCAGAGGGAGTGAGGCGCAACGATTGTGCAAAAGAGACCAACCTATAAATGCATATGTATGGAGAGCCATATATAGTGTGGGTGATAGGAAGCAAGACTCCGTGCGAGAAAGAAATGTTGACGGAGAAACTACAGATAGATACAGAGATGGAGATGCTAGCTAGAGGGACATCCGCTAGTTTGGGTGTTGGAGATGACCGTCGGGTGGTTCAAAGGGTGAAGTTATATATGTGTGTGAGAGGGCACTTGACTACATGTAGAGAGAAACATATGTAGTATGCGTGATAGGAATCAAGAGTGAGGGCGAGAAAGAAGGTTGATGGAGAAACAGATAAATAGAAAGATAAAGATGCTAGCTAGTGTGCGTTAGAGATAGGAGTCGAGTGGATCAGAAGGCTGGGTTATGTGTGTGGGTGTGAGAGAGATAGAGAGAGGGTGCGTGTGAGTCACATACAAACAGATATCAGAGAGAAATGAGATCCAGAGAGACGGAGTTTTGTGTCTGCGAGAGAGAAAGATATTTCACAACGAGAGTGATAGCTAGAGAGACATACGAGGGAACGCAAGATATCTCTAGGGAGAGAGGGTGTGTGTGAGCGACATACAAGAGAACAATGGAGAAATATGAGACCCTAAGAGACAGAGTTTGTGTTTGTGTGTGAGAAAGAGATATTGATGAGGAAGAGTCGTAGGTTCTCATATCTAAGGAGCGAAAGACATCTCTGTATGAGGGGTGTGCGAGTGGCACACATGGGAATAGTAGAGAGAAATGAGACCCCGGGAGACAAAGTTTTGTGTTTGTGTGAGAGAAAGAGATTCCACATGGAGAATCATAGTTAGAGACACATAGCAGGGAGCGAGATATACTTAGAGAGAGATAGAGTGATGAAGGTCAAGGGAGAGAGTACCGTCAGTGTGTTACGAAGATAAAAGATCATTGTCGACATACAGGTAGCACAAGAGATACCTGAGAGACGATGAACGTGTATAGGTCCAGAGAGATAGTCCTATATAAGCATGAGTGATAGCTATATGAGATGAATATCTGGATTAAAGGGGATTCAAATATTTAAACTGGAGATTACGACATCGATAATATCATAACGCAAATTGGTGTATCAAACATGCATATTCATTTGAATTTGGGCACACGTGTAATGTTATATAGTTTATCAATATTGGTGATCCGTAGATTCTTCAATTACAAACAATGCATGGTTTATATGCAATTAATGTCTAAACGATATTACACTATATGTTGCGTGTGTGAAACACATTATACATGTTTGAGAAGTAAAGAAACCCGCATGAAACACACATTAATTGGAGACAGTTAGCGAGGAATGCATACATTGGATTTCAACATAAAGTGGTTTCAAATATTTGAAAATCCAAATTGATGGATACAACCTTATGAATCTGAGATCATGCCATTTGTAAACCAAATTTATGTATAAATGGTGTTGTGCTTTTGAAAGTATATATATAAAAAATGATGTATATAGAATGTAATTTCAATTGAAAATGGATCCTGCCCGAAAAAATAGAATACAAACGGGATTCGAATTGAGTTGGCACGGTAAACATGCACTCTGCAAAATTTGAACGAAGCGGGAAAAGTCGCAGTAACCGCCCGGAACCAAAATCTGCGAGATGGAAATCACTGCTGCCTATCCCTGCCACGCAAAGCCTATATGCTAGATTTCTATAGGTTTCGATAGGGGTAGGTTTGTAATTTCACCCAAACGTGACGTAACCGCCTCTCACCCGGATTCATACACGGTGGGTGCCAAAACACAGTGTGTCCTTGGCCGAAATCGACTCCCTCCCCAATTCATATTCATACACGGTCGGCGCCAAAAACAAACTCTCGTCGGCAAATATTCGGTGTATGCGAGATTACCGTCCTATCCCCGACCGACTAGTGTTGCTGTGATGTAGTAGAAATTTGAAACGGGGGATAAGTTTGTAAATTTCGTCGCATTTGAGACAAGCGCACCCTGAATACATGGTTCCCCCCTTCCTCTCTACCTCCCTTTTCCCCATTCATACTCCGTGGGCACCAAAACACCCTCTCCACCCCACCCTCCTCCGTCTGCCGCCGTCCGCCACCCCATCCACCGCCGTCCTCCTCCACCATGCCGAAGCTGATACCCCGACGCCGCCGTCCATTACAAGAGATCGACCTCTCTCATCCACGGCTTTGGACCGTGATCCTTGCATCCCGTCCTCTCACTTCATCCTCGCCGCCGTCCACCTTGCAGGCGCTACTCCTACGATCGTCACGTCCACCGCGCCCCGCCTCCACCGTCTACCCTCCTAGATCTGCTTCCATCCCGCCGACAGCCATCGCTACCGCAGCACCGTCAAATTCTCAGTAGATGCCTACACGGCGCCGCACCAGAGGCGGTACTCTTTCGTATCTGCTCAACTTATTTATCGCAGCAAGAAAATAGATCGCCACTACTTTACTCTGATTTCTTGTCTTGGTTGCGAAGTTGCCTTTGTCCGGTTTGCACCTTCAGATCCGCCATGGCACGCTCAACACCATACTCGCAATGCTTATGGTTTTCCCCTTTTATATTCCACACTAGTTAAATCACAGTAGACTAAATTTCAAAATTGGGTCAATCGATTTTTTAGAGCTCGCCGGAGTTCGCCGGTGCGATCGAAGGGGCTCGGGTGGTTGTGGGGCCTCGCTGAACGAAGAAAACTCGACGCGGGTGGGGGTTGGGGTGGGGGTGGGGGTGGCGGAGGAACACAGGCGGTGGGGGCCGGTGGTCCGGCCGGCGGCCTGTGCGGTGTTCTGTATGGGAAGAATCAGAGACAAGGAAGAAGAAGGGATAGGAGACGTAGGATCTTCATCCAACCGCCTGAAATGGTCAAGAGATAGCTAGGAGTTGCATTCTTAATGCGCTCTGGTTCATCATGTGTGGGCACTGCGCAACCAACATTTTATTATCCAAAATCTGCTTGCTCTTCTTTACCATGTTCCTCTTCCGTTCTTCTTTAATATGTACTCTCTCCGTTCCTAAATACAAGTCTTTGTATAGATTCCACCATGGACTACATATGGAGCAAAATGAGTGAATCTACACTATAAAATGTACCTGGATACATCTGTATGTGATCCATAGTGGAAATCTCTACCAAGACTTATATTTTGGAACGGAGGGAGTATGATAGTAGTACAGTATGTTCCTTGTACTGAAGATGAGCAGGGACATTTGCAGTGTAGAGGTCTATACGGTCGGTTGTGATGGACACTTTGAGCCTCTTTGATTCGTAGGATCTTGTAAACATAGGAATAGGATTTGTAGTGGCCTGCCCACTTGAATCCTATAAGAATAGCAAGGAAATGCGGGGAGCTGTGTCGCCTTTGAGAGTTACATTGATATTAACAGTACCGCACCTTCACTTGAAGAGAGCTGGTATCTGAAGCCTTTCTAGCCGTACCGGCAATACTAGCACATATATTCTGGCAAGTTCCACTTTGTTGATTTTACTCTGATGCTTAAGGTTTTCCCGTTATATCTACACTATGATATGTGTAGCTGCTTTGTGTCGCACTAGCAGCAGTCCACTCTTGAAGCTAAACACTGCAATGACTTACAAAATTGGCACCAAGGCATTGAGTGCCATTCTGGATGCAATGAAACTCATACGCTCCCCACCTGTTGATTCTTGTTCAGAATATCATCCTAATGACTATTCTAACCTCGAGGAGTCAAAGGCAGATGGCCTGTCCTATTCACCCATCAAGGTGCCTATTCTAATTTGGCAATATTTTATTGATTGCGGGTATCTTGCATATGTTGTCTTGCATTTCTTCTACTTTGTTGCACCGCCATCTGCTTAGTTTACTCATCATATATGTCGAGATGACATGCCCATCCATTATCAATACATATTCCATCTGTCATCATACCATGTTTTTCCACTCAAATGATGTTCTTGTGCATCAGACATCAAAAAGGAAGAGGGTGATTGCCGAACCTGAAGGAGCACCAGCAAAGTCCTTGAAAAACGTGGTGGTGCCAGAGAAATCAGACAGCACCCCACTTATATTGGCTGTACAACCAGTGACACAAAACGTAGGACCGACTCCAGCAGACTGTACCCATACTTCACTGGCCACACCACTAGCCCCACCACACAGGACCTGCACTCCAGCAAAAGGTATACCGATTTCATTTGCCATAGCACCAGCTGTACCACAGAAAAATCCCACTCTAGCAAAAAGTACAACAAGTCCACCGGCCGAAGACCTATCCCAACTGCAGAGACGGCCAATTCTTGCAGATTGGAACCCCATTCCATTTATTCCCAGTTTAAAAGACAATGCTTTCAATGTTGTTAGGGACTACGTGCATATATTCCCATCATGGGAAGATTATTGTGATATCAAACACCATTTTCACATCTACCTGTCCAACTTACGTGTAAGTGCTATTATTCATGGCTATTATTTTCCTGTTTTTTCTGCTGATTGAACACATCAATGATTTACATTACATTGTTGTAACTAGGCGAGGGTCAATCTAGATAGTCATGACGAGCAAAGCTTGTTTGTGCTTTTTAAGGAAGCATTGCAGCAGTATCGGTGTTACCTGAGGAAATCACACTTTGATGGCAAGTCTATAAACGAATTTCTGGTGAAGTCTCCTGTGCTAAATTTAGAAGACATTGAATGGAAAAACCTTGTTATGCACTGGTCTCGTTCCCAGGATGAGGTACTGTCTATGAAATCACATGACAATTTGAACTTCTACTTTTCCGCATGTGCCTTACGGATCTTTTTTGCAGGAAATCTGCTCAAAGAAGAATTCCGGTTGACAAGAACGACATGATATCTCAAATATGATGCCCGCTGCTTTGCTCTTGTTAGTACCTGTTGTCCTGTATCACTGTACTTGCATACATACCTGGTTCATTATGTGACAGCAGTATGCATGATAGCTTGCTTATCAATTGTTCGCTCCAAATTATCTGATCTGTATGAATGCTTACATTAGTGTAGAATATATCCAATGCCAATGTTTTTTAGCTCTGCATTGTTCTTGTAAGTACATGCTATCCTTTATTAGTGTACTTATAATGACAGGTAGTTGTTCATGTACCATCACTCTGCAGCTTATTTTCCTTTGCCCTCCATTTTCTACACATCAGATCTATATTTACTCTTACCATAAGGTTGGTACTGAACAAGTTTAGCTGTGCATTGCTCTTGGCTGTACCTTTTTCCTGTATCGCTGCACTTACATTTATAGCTACTTGGTTATGTAGCATCCCTCTTCATCTTATCTTAAATATTCTCCATTTTTCGTATATTATCACATCTATATTTACTCTTAACAAAATGTACAATAAAGGCAATGCTTTTGAATAAGATTCTGTGGTAAACTTCTTGAATTGCCCCCCATCAGCATGGACAAGGCCTTTATAGAGTCTGTCTTCACCAATAATGTAAGTTTGTCCATCTCAAGCCTTCAAACTTTGTTGTATATATTTGGTTAGGCATGACTGCAACAACTGTTTATTTTTGGTGTTTGCATCAAATTGCTTGTTTAAAGTTTATTATATGTAGTTCATAAACAAAAGTTCGTCCTTTCTCAATTTAAGTTTTCAGTTGTACAACCAAGTTCCTTCTTCATACCATGTAAATTAAACTATACAGAGCAAGTGATCTTCTTTTGCACTGCATGTATGCTTCTGTTCTTCATCTGTAATCCAATGGTGTGGTAACCTACCCACTACAGCACAATGTCATATTCTGCAATGTCTTAACTATGAAAAATGTCATATCACTCTACTATTATTTAAACCTTCTCTTTATTTGCCAATCTGAAATGGTATAAATTGACAGCACACTAACCATTGATACTTATGAGTTCTTGATCTGTAATCCAGTGGTGTCGTGAAGCTGCCAACTCCTTCACAATGTCATTTCCTGCCATGTCTTGACCTGAACAATACCATATTGTGTTAATGCAAATTTAAATTGTGTCACTTTATTCGTCAGTAAGAAATGTGATGAATTGTCAGCACTGATACTTTTATGTGCAAAACCTGTCATCTGTCTGCTTGTTTATCTTTCAGAGTGAGGAAGATATAAGTGTTGAACAAGCGCAGTCTCATCATCTTGCTCAGCTGCTTGCGCTGCAGCTCCCCAGCAGGGCTAACCTTTCTTGAACTCTATTGAAGTGCTGTCGGTTTTGTATATTATTTTGTCGGCATGTTTATTTGCACTGGTGGCGATCTTTGATGCCTAGTGTATGTAAGCTGTTGTCTCCTTGTGCTTTATTATCATAGTGGCGAACTTTGATGCCCAGTGGATGTAATATGCCGTAATTTCTTTATTGTATAGTATAGGTTTTTTCTTATTCATGATGCTGCAGTTATTTTACTGTATATATATCCTGTCTTCGCAGTAAACCGGCCAAACCATAAAATTACGGTACATAATCGGGTCGTCATGCAATCACGATGTAGGTTGGGCCTGAAACGTGTCGATCAGCTCACGGGCCGGCAGCGGCCCAAAATGAACCCCGACCCATGATTGTGCGAATCAAATCACGGGCTTTTAACAGGCCAAAATTGCCTGGGTCCTTGTTTGGCCCAATCAGATATCGGCTACGAGCAGGCCGGATGCAAACTGGGCCGTAGTTAGGCCCAACTATATGACGCGCTTTTAACAGGCCGAAATGTTAAACGGAGCCTTAATAGGCCAAAACTAATATCATGCCGAATTACTAAGTGGGCCTTTAGCAAGTGGGCCCAAAAGCATAGTGTCCAGTTGACAGGCCGAATCTGATATGGGCCATAATTGAGCCCAAAGCCTCTTAAAGGGCCGGACCTGATCTGGGCCGTAATTTGGCCCAGAACGTGGTAGGCTTTTAACGGGCCGGATCTCATATGGGCCACTATTAGGCCCGGAGTGTGGCAAGCCATTAATGGACTGGATCAAATATGGGCCGGCATTTGGCCCAAAACATGGCAGCTAGTTAATGGGCCGGCCTACTAGGGTCCTCAAAATCTTGTGGACCTACAGTTGGGCCGGCCCATTAATGTCGGCGAAATCTCATGGGCCTTTAGCTGGGCCGGCCCATTATGACCCGCAAGAATCTT
This sequence comes from Triticum urartu, assembly GCF_003073215.2. Classification (NCBI taxonomy): domain Eukaryota; kingdom Viridiplantae; phylum Streptophyta; class Magnoliopsida; order Poales; family Poaceae; genus Triticum; species Triticum urartu. Next base: position 636,942,146 of record NC_053023.1, read on the forward strand.
GTGGGCCTTTACCTGGGCCGGCCCATTATGGCACAAAAAAATCTTGTGGGCCTTTACCTGGGCCGGCCCATTATGGCCCACAAAATCTTGTGGGCCTTTAGCTGGGCCAGCCCATTATGGTCCGCAAAATTTCGTGGCCTTTAGATGGGCCGGCCCATTATGGTCCGCAAAATCTTGTGGTCTCTAGTTGGTCCGGCCCATTTAAATTTGTTGCGCCGTGCCACGTGTTGACGTATCATAGGCGCCTTCTGTCCAGTGAGTGGATGGCATCTGTCCCGACGATGAGCCGACACGTGTTTCCTCTAGCCAATGATGATTTTACATGTGGAAAATCCCCATTGGTCGGGGCTGTTAACGGGTTATCGGATCCAAAACCCGACCCGATAGCTTAACGGCGTTCTGTTATGGTGGATGCCACATGTCGGTCACCCTTGACGAAAGCACTTCTGTGACACGCAATTTATCGTCATGGAAGTGCACACTTCCGTGATGATAATTTTGGTAATGTCATGGAACACTTCTAGGACAGCACAGGTATGACTATCTTGATTCTGTCATAAATTTGTCATGGATGTACATGCATGACAAAAAAAGCGACCTACTGTGACAAACACGTATCATCACGGAAGTGTATTTTTTTGTAGTGAGGGTTTCCCCTCTGGTCCATGGCCTCCATGGCAAGGGAGGGGCGAGAGCCCCTCCGAGATTGGATCTGTCTCTATGTCTCTTTCTGTTTCTGCGTTTTCAGATTCTGCCCTTTCACCGTTTCTTATATTTCCGGAGATCCTTAACTCTGATTGGGCTGAAATTTGAACACGATTTCTATCCAAATATTGGCTTTCTTGCGGTGAAAGAAGGGCACCAACTGCCTTACGGGGTGGCCACGAGGGTCAGGGGCGCGCCCACCCCCCTGCTGTTGGGGAATGTAGTAATTTAAAAAAAATTCCTACGCACACGCAAGATCATGGTGATGCATAGCAACGAGGGAAGAGTGTGATCTACGTACCCTTGTAGACCGACAGCGGAAGCGTTAGCACAACGCGGTTGATGTAGTCGTACGTCTTCATGGCCCGACCGATCAAGCACCGAAACTACGGCACCTCCGAGTTTTAGCGCACGTTCAGCTCAATGACGATCCCCGGACTCCGATCCAGCAAAGTGTCGGGGAAGAGTTCCGTCAACATGACGGCGTGGTGACGATCTTCATGTTCTACCGTCGCAGGGCTTCGCCTAAGCACCGCTACAATATTATCGAGGATTATGGTGGAAGGGGGCACCGCACACGGCTAAGAATATGATCACGTGGATCAACTTGTGTGTCTAGGGGTGCCCCCTGCCCCCGTATATAAAGGATCAAGGGGAGGAGGCCGGCCGGCCCCTATGGCGCGCCAAGGAGGAGTCCTCCTCCTAGTAGGAGTAGGACTCCTACTAGGAGGGGGAAAGAAGTGGGGAGGGAGAAGGAAAGGGGGGCGCCGCCCCCCCTCTCCTAGTCCAATTCGGACCAAGGGGGGAGGAGGCGCGCGGCCCACCTTTGGCTGCCCCTCTCTCTCTCCACTAAGGCCCATATGGCCCATTACTTCTCCCGGGGGGTTCCGGTAACCCTCCGGCTCTCCGGTTTTCTCCGAAATCACCCGGAACACTTTCGGTGTCCGAATATAGCCGTCCAATATATCAATCTTTATGTCTCGACCATTTCGAGACTCCACGTCATGTCCGTGATCACATCCGGGACTCCGAACTAACTTCGGTACATCAAAACTCATAAACTCATAATATAACTGTCATCGAAACCTTAAGCGTGCGGACCCTACGGGTTCGAGAACAATGTAGACATGACCGAGACACGTCTCCGGTCAATAACCAATAGCGGAACCTGGATGCTCATATTGGCTCCTACATATTCTACGAAGATCTTTATCGGTATGTTACTTGCCCGAGATTTGATCGTCGGTATCTCAAATACCTAGTTTAATCTCGTTACCGGCAAGTCTCTTTACTCGTTTCGTAATACATCATCTTGCAACTAACTCATTAGCTGTAATGCTTGCAAGGCTTATGTGATGTGCATTACCGAGAGGGCCCAGAGATACCTCTCCGACAATCGGAATGACAAATCCTAATCTCGAAATACGCCAACCCAACATTCACCTTTGGATACACCTGTAGAGCTCCTTTATAATCACCCAGTTACGTTGTGACGTTTGGTAGCACACAAAGTGTTCCTCTGGTAAACGGGAGTTGCATAATCTCATAGTCATAGGAACATGTATAAGTCATGAAGAAAGCAATAGCAACATACTAAACGATCGGGTGCTAAGCTAATGGAATGGGTCATGTCAATCACATCATTCTCCTAATGATGTGATCCCATTAATCAAATGACAACACATGTCTATGGTTAGGAAACATAACCATCTTCGATTAACGAGCTAGTCAAGTAGAGGCATACTAGTGACGTTTGGTTTGTCTATGTATTCACACAAGTATTATGTTTCCAGATAATACAATTCTAGCATGAATAATAAACATTTGTCATGATATAAGGAAATAAAATAATAACATTATTATTGCCTCTAGGGCATATTTACTTTAGTCTCCCACTTGCACTAGAGTCAATAATCTAGATTACACAGTAATGATTCTAACACCCATGGAGCTTTGGTGCTGATCATGTTTTGCTCGTGGAAGAGGCTTAGTCAACGGGTCTGCTACATTCAGATCCGTATCTATCTTGCAAATCTCTATGTCTCCCACCTGGACTAGATCCCGAATGGAATTGAAGCGTCTCTTGATGTTCTTGGTTCTCTTGTGAAATCTGGATTCCTTTGCCAAGGTAATTGCACCAGTATTGTCACAAAAGATTTTCATTGGACCCGATTCACTAGGTATGACACCTAGATCGGATATGAACTCCTTCATCCAGACTCCTTCGTTTGCTGCTTCCGAAGCAGCTATGTACTCCGCTTCACATGTAGATCCCGCCACAACGCTTTGTTTAGAATTTCACCAACTAACAGCTCCACCGTTTAATGTAAATACATATCCGGTTTGCGATTTAGAATCGTCCGGATCAGTGTCAAAGCTTGCATCAACGTAACCATTTACGATGAGCTCTTTGTCACCTCCATATATGAGAAACATATCCTTAGTCCTTTTCAGGTATCTCAGGATGTTCTTGACCGCTGTCTAGTGATCCACTCCTGGATTACTTTGGTACCTCCCTGCCAGACTTATAACAAGACACACATCAGGTCTGGTACACAGCATTGCATACATGATAGAGCCTATGGCTGAAGCATAGGGAACATCTTTCATTTTCTCTCTATCTTCTGCATTGGTCGGACTTTGAGTCCTACTCAATTTCACACCTTGTAACACAGGCAAGAATCCTTTCTTTGCTTGATCCATTTTGAACTTTTTCAAAACTTTGTCAAGGTATGTGCTTTGTGAAAGTCCAATTAAGCGTCTCGATCTGTCTCTATAGATCTTGATGCCCAATATGTAGGTAGCTTCACCGAGGTCTTTCATTGAAAAACTTTTATTCAAGTATCCTTTTATGCTATCCAAAAATTCTATATCATTTCCTATTAGTAATATGTCATCTACATATAATATCAGAAATGCTACAGAGCTCCCACTCACTTTCTTGTAAATACAGGCTTCTCCAAAAGTCTGTATAAAACCAAATGCTTTGATCACACTATCAAAGCGTTTATTCCAACTCCGAGGGGCTTGCACCAGTCCATAAATGGATCGCTGGAGCTTGCACACTTTGTTAGCTCCCTTTGGATCGACAAAACCTTCCGGCTGCATCATATACAACTCTTCTTGCAGAAATCCATTCAGGAATGCAGTTTTGACATCCATTTGCCAAATTTCATAATCATAAAATGCGGCAATTGCTAACATGATTCGGACAGACTTAAGCATCGCTACGGGTGAGAAGGTCTCATCGTAGTCAATCCCTTGAACTTGCCGAAAACCTTTTGCGACAAGTCGAGCTTTGTAGACAGTAATATTACCGTCAGCGTCAGTCTTCTTCTTGAAGATCCATTTATTCTCAATTGCTTGCCGATCATTGGGCAAGTCAACCAAAGTCCATACTTTGTTCTCATACATGGATCCCATCTCAGATTTCATGGCTTCAAGCCATTTTGCGGAATCTGGGCTCACCATCGCTTCTTCATAGTTCGTAGGTTCATCATGATCTAGTAGCATGACTTCCAGAACAGGATTACCGTACCACTCTGGCGTGGATCTTACTCTGGTTGATCTACGAGGTTCAGTAGTATCTTGTTCTGAAGTTTCATGATCATTATCATTAGCTTCCTCACTAATTGGTGTAGGTGTCACAGAAACAGATTTCTGTGATGTACTACTTTCCAATAAGGGAGCAGGTACAGTTACCTCGTCAAGTTCTACTTTCCTCCCACTCACTTCTTTCGAGAGAAACTCCTTCTCCAGAAAGTTTCCGAATTTAGCAACAAAATTTTGCCTTCGGATCTGTGATAGAAGGTGTATCCAATAGTTTCCTTTGGATATCCTATGAAGACACATTTCTCCGATTTAGGTTCGAGCTTATCAGGTTGAAGCTTTTTCACATAAGCATCGCAGCCCCAAACTTTCAGAAACGACAACTTTGGTTTCTTGCCAAACCACAGTTCATAAGGCGTCGTCTCGACGGATTTTGATGGTGCCCTATTTAACGTGAATGCGGCCGTATCTAGAGCATATCCCCAAAACGATAGCGGTAAATCAGTAAGAGACATCATAGATCGCACCATATCTAGTAAAGTACGATTACGACGTTCGGACACACCATTACACTGTGGTGTTCCGGGTGGAGTGAGTTGCGAAACTATTCCACATTGTTTCAAATGTACACCAAACTCGTAACTCAAATATTCTCCTCCACAATCAAATCGTAGGAATTTTATTTTCTTGTTACGATGATTTTCAACTTCACTCTGAAATTCTTTGAACTTTTCAAATGTTTCAGACTTATGTTTCATTAAGTAGATATACCCATATCTGCTTAAGTCATCTGTGAAGGTGAGAAAATAACGATATCCGCCACGAGCCTCAACATTCATCGGACCACATACATCTGTATGTATGATTTCCACCAAATCTGTTGCTCTCTGCATAGTACCGGAGAACGGTGCTTTTGTCATCTTACCCATAAGGCACGGTTCGCAAGTACCAAGTGATTCATAATCAAGTGGTTCCAAAAGCCCATCAGTATGGAGTTTCTTCATGCGCTTTACACCGATATGACCCAAACGGCAGTGCCACAAATAAGTTGCACTATCATTATCAACTCTGCATCTTTTGGCTTCAACACTATGAATATGTGTGTCACTACTATCGATATTTAATAAGAATAGACCACTCTTTAAGGGTGCATGACCATAAAAGATATTACTCATATAAATAGAACAACCATTATTCTCTGATTTAAATGAATAACCGTCTCGCATCAAACAAGATCCAGATATAATGTTCATGCTTAACGCTGGCACCAAATAACAATTATTAGGTCTAATACTAATCCCGAAGGTAGATGTAGAGGCAGCGTGCCGACTGCGATCACATCGACTTTGGAACCATTTCCCACGCGCATCGTCACCTCGTCCTTAGCCAATCTTCGCTTAATCCATAGTCCCTGTTTCGAGTTGCAAATATTAGCAACAGAACCAGTATCAAATACCCAGGTGCTACTGCGAGCATTAGTAAGGTACACATCAATAACATGTATATCACATATACCTTTGTTCACCTTGCCATCCTTCTTATCCGCCAAATACTTGGGTCAGTTCCACTTCCAGTGACCAGTCTGCTTGCAGTAGAAGCACTCTGTTTCAGGCTTAGGTACAGGTTTGGGTTTCTTCTCTTGAGGAGCAACTTGCTTGTTGTTCTTTTTGAAGTTCCCCTTCTTCTTCCCTTTGCCCTTTTTCTTGAAACTAGTGGTCTTGTTGACCATCAACACTTGATGCTCCTTCTTGATTTCTACCTCCGCAGCTTTCAGTATTGCGAAGAGCTCGGGAATAGTCTTATCCATCCCTTGCATATTATAGTTCATCACGAAGATCTTGTAGCTTGGTGGTAGTGATTGGAGAATTCTGTCAATGATGCAATCATCTGGAAGATTAACTCCCAATTGAATCAAGTGATTATTATACCCAGACATTTTGAGTATATGTTCACTGACAGAACTGTTCTCCTCCATCTTGCAGCTATAGAACTTATTGGAGACTTCATATCTCTCAATCCGGGCATTTGCTTGAAATATTAACTTCAACTCCTGGAACATCTCATATGCTCCATGACGTTCAAAACGTCGTTGAAGTCCCGATTCTAAAGCGTAAAGCATGGCACACTGAACTATCGAGTAGTCATCAGCTTTGCTCTGCCAGACGTTCATAACATATGGTGTTGCTCCAGCAGCAGGCCTGACACCCAGCGGTGCTTCCAGGACGTAATTCTTCTGTGCAGCAATGAGGATAATCCTCAAGTTACGGACCCAGTCCGTGTAATTGCTACCATCAACTTTCAACTTTGCTTTCTCAAGGAACGCATTAAAATTCAACGGAACAATAGCACGGGCCATCTATCTACAATCGAACATAAACAAGCAAGATACTATCAGGTACTAAGTTCATGGTAAATTTAGGTTCAATTAATAATATTACTAAAGAACTCCCACTTAGATAGACATCCCTCTAATCCTCTAAGTGATTACGTGATCCAAATCAACTAAACCATGTCCGATCATCACGTGAGATGGAGCAGTTTCATTGGTGAACATCGCTATGTTGATCATATCTACTATATGATTCACGCTCGACCTTTCGGTCTCTGTGTTCCGAGGCCATATATGTATATGCTTGGCTCGTCAAGTATAACCTGAGTATTCTGCGTGTGCAACTATTTTGCACCCGTTGTATTTGAACGTAGAACCTATCACACCCGATCATCACGTGGTGTCTCAGCACGAAGAACTTTCGCAACGGTGCATACTCAGGGAGAACACTTCTTGATAATTAGTGAGAGATCATCTTAAAATGCTACCGTCAATCAAAGCAAGATAAGATGCATAAAAGATAAACATCACATGCAATCAATATAAGTGATATGATATGGCCATCATCATCTTGTGCTTGTGATCTCCATCTTCGAAGCACCGTCGTGATCACCATCGTCACCGGCGCGACACCTTGATCACCATCATAGCATCGTTGTCGTCTCGCCAATCTTATGCTTCCACGACTATCGCTACCGTTTAGTGATAAAGTAAAGCATTACAGCGCAATTGCATTGCATACGATAAAGCGACAACCATATGGCTCCTGCTAGTTGCCGATAACTTGGTTACAAAACATGATCATCTCATACAATAAAATTCAGCATCATGTCTTGACCATATCACATCACAACATGCCCTGCAAAAACAAGTTAGACGTCCTCTACTTTGTTGTTGCAAGTTTTACGTGGCTGCTACGGGCTTAAGCAAGAACCAATCTTACCTACGCATCAAAACCACAACGATAGTTTGTCAAGTTGGTGCTGTTTTAACCTTCGCAAGGACCGGGCGTAGCCACACTCGGTTCAACTAAAGTTGGAGAAACTCTCACCCGCTAGCCACCTTTGTGCAAAGCACGTCGGGAGAACCGGTCTCGCGTAAGCATACGCGTAATGTCGGTCCAGGCCGCTTCGTCCAACAATACCGCCGAACCAAAGTATGACATGCTGGTAAGCAGTATGACTTATATCGCCCACAACTCACTTGTGTTCTACTCGTGCATATAACATCAACACATAAAACCTAGGCTCGGATGCCACTGTTGGGGAACGTAGTAATTTCAAAAAAATTCCTACGCACACGCAAGATCATGGTGATGCATAGCAACGAGGGAAGAGTGTGATCTACGTACCCTTGTAGACCGACAGCGGAAGCGTTAGCACAACGCGGTTGATGTAGTCGTACGTCTTCACGGCCCGACCGATCAAGCACCGAAACTACGGCACCTCCGAGTTTTAGCACACGTTCAGCTCGATGACGATCCCCGGACTCCGATCCAGCAAAGTGTCGGGGAAGAGTTCCGTCAGCACGACGGCGTGGTGACGATCTTGATGTTCTACCGTCGCAGGGCTTCGCCTAAGCACCGCTACAATATTATCGAGGATTATGGTGGAAGGGGGCACCGCACACGGCTAAGAATATGATCACGTGGATCAACTTGTGTGTCTAGGGGTGCCCCCTGCCCCCGTATATAAAGGATCAAGGGGAGGAGGCCGGCCGGCCCCTATGTCGCGCCAAGGAGGAGTCCTCCTCCTAGTAGGAGTAGGACTCCTGCTAGGAGGGGGAAAGAAGTGGGGAGGGAGAAGGAAAGGGGGGCGCCGCCCCCCCCCCTCTCCTAGTCCAATTCGGACCAGGGGGGAGGAGGCGCGCGGCCCACCTTTGGCTGCCCCTCTCTCTCTCCACTAAGGCCCATGTGGCCCATTACTACTCCCGGGGGGGGGGGGGTCCGGTAACCCTCCGGCTCTCCGGTTTTCTTCGAAATCACCCGGAACACTTCCGGTGTCCGAATATAGCCGTCCAATATATCAATCTTTATGTCTCGACCGTTTAGAGACTCCTCGTCATGTCCATGATCACATCCGGGACTCCGAACTAACTTCGGTACATCAAAACTCATAAACTCATAATATAACTGTCATCGAAACCTTAAGCGTGCGGACCCTACGGGTTCGAGAACAATGTAGACATGACCGAGACACGTCTCCGGTCAATAACCAATAGCGGAACCTGGATGCTCATATTGGCTCCTACATATTCTACGAAGATCTTTATCGGTCAGACCGCATAACAACATACGTTGTTCCCTTTGTCATCGGTATGTTACTTGCCCGAGATTCGATCGTCGGTATCTCAAATACCTAGTTTAATCTCGTTACCGGCAAGTCTCTTTACTCGTTTCGTAATACATCATCTTGCAACTAACTCATTAGTTGTAATGCTTGCAAGGCTTATGTGATGTGCATTACCGAGAGGGCCCAGAGATACCTCTCCGACAATCGGAGTGACAAATCCTAATCTCGAAATACGCCAACCCAACATTCACCTTTGGAGACACCTGTAGAGCTCCTTTATATCACCCAGTTACGTTGTGACGTTTGGTAGCACACAAAGTGTTCCTCCGATAAACGGGAGTTGCATAATCTCATAGTCATAGGAACATGTATAAGTCATGAAGAAAGCAATAGCAACATACTAAACGATCGGGTGCTAAGCTAATGGAATGGGTCATGTCAATCACATCATTCTCCTAATGATGTAATCCCATTAATCAAATGACAACACATGTCTATGGTTAGGAAACATAACCATCTTCGATTAACGAGCTAGTCAAGTAGAGGCATACTAGTGACGTTTGGTTTGTCTATGTATTCACACAAGTATTATGTTTCCGGATAATACAATTCTAGCATGAATAATAAACATTTATCATGATATAAGGAAATAAAATAATAACATTATTATTGCCTGTAGGGCATATTTCCTTCACCTGCCTCGTGGGCCCCTCGAGCATCGTCTCGCGTTGATTCCACTCCCCAAAATTCACATATATTCCAAAAAAATATCCGTCAGTTTTTATCCCGTTTGGACTCCGTTTGATATGGATTTTTCACGAAACAAAAAACATCCAACAAACAGGAACTGGCACTGGGCACTGGATCAATATGTTAGTCCCAAAAATAGTATTAAAAATTGCCAAAAGTATATAAAATCGTAGAATATTGGCATGAAACAATCAAAAATTATAGATACGACGGAGACGTATCATAATGCAGAATTGTAAAGAAGAAAGAACATGGAACAAGTTCGTCGTTAATGATGGATTTGTGTTCCGTGCTAACAAGCTATGCATTCCAGCTAGCTCCGTTTGTCTTTTGTTGTTGCAGGAGGCGCATGAAGAAGGATTAATGAGACACTTTGGCGTGAATAAGACGGAGGATGTATTTTCTACACATTTTTTTTGCCAAAGATGAGACAGGACGATGTTGAGCGTTTTGTTGCTCGCTGCACTACATGTCAAAAAGCTAAGTCACGACTCAATCCTCATGGTTTATATATGCCTTTGCCTGTACTTAGTGTTCTTTGGGAGGATATATCTATGGACTTTGTTTTAGGTTTACCTCAAACAAAAAAGGGAAGGGATAACATATTTGTTGTCGTGGATAAATTCTCGAAAATGGCATACTTTATACCATGTCATAAAAGCGATGCTGCTGCTAATGTTGTTGTTTTGTTCTTTCGTAAAATTATTCGCTTGCATGGTGTGCTAAAAACAATTGTTTAAGATCATGATACTAATTTTCTTAGCCATTTTGAAGATGTTTATGGGCTAAGTTGGGGACTAAACTTCTTTTTAGTACTACATGTCACCCCAAACTGATGGAAAAACTAAAATAGTCAATAGAACATTGTCTACTATGCTTAGAGCTATTTGGAAGACTAACCTTAAAGTGTGGGAAGAATGGTTGCCTCATATTGAATTTGGTTATAATCGTTCGCTGCATTCTACTATTAAGATGTGCCCTTCTGAGATTGTGTATGGTTTCCTATCTCGGGCACCCATTGATTTGTTGTCTTTTCCATCTTCAGAGAAGGTTAATTTGATGCTAAACAACGTGCTGAATTGATCTAAAAAAAGCATGAGTTAAATAAAGAAAATATTAAATGCGTGAATGCTAAATATAAACTTGTTGAAGATAAGGGTAAAAAACATGTTGTCTTTGCACCTAAAGACCTTGTTTGATTACATTTGCGTAAGGATATGTTTCCTGATTTGCGCAAGTCAAAGCCAATGCCACGTGCCGATGGTCCAGTTAAGGTGTTAGAGAAAATAATGATAATGCATACAAACTTAGCTGCCTGCAGATTTTGGGTTTAATCCCACTTTTAATATTGTAGATTTGAAACCTTACTTGGGTGAGGAAAATGAGCTTTCATCGAGGATGACTTCATTTCAAGAAGAGGATGATGATGAGGACATAAAAACCATTGTTATACCCACAACCCTTATTGCTACATATACTGGATCAATTAGTAGAGCTCGCGCATACCAATTAAATTATCATGTACTTTCGTTTCTGAGTAATGATTCTAATGTTCTTGAGAATATGATGTTGCCTAAACTGAATACATTTATTTTGCTTACAAATGAAGGCTCTAGCTTGGACAAGAAGGATTAACATCGGAGTAAGATCGAGCATGAAGATGATGGTATGCGCAAGGAAAACAAGAACGGGTTTCAAGTTATGATTTCAGGACTTTGAAGCCACCATAATGAGGGCATAAAGACTTGGGTGAAATATACAAGATGTCACTTCATAAATTTCATCTAGAGACTATTATAGGTGTCGCGTCACCTTATTATTGGGCCAGGCCCATGTAATTTAGAAATACTTTAGTATAGCCTGTTTTTAGAGTCCGTATGTGTGGAAAAACCGAGCTAGGGTTGGTTTCTGACCCCTCCTCCAAGGGGTCACGAAATACCATATTATTCCTTTATATATACAGTCCTTATGGCATCGTTTAGAGTTTGAGTTTTGTTTAGATTAAAGTTTGTCATAGCCGCAACTCGCGTACTTCGTTTGTGTTCAACGACCAAATCAAGACGTCACATAACCCTACTTTCATCTTATATTCGCAATATCCAGATTGCAATTTCAGTTTCTTATTTGTTCTTCGTTTGCTTGAAGGAAATAGACCATCGTGGTAAGGTTGATCGTGTTTCGGTGTAATCAATAATCTTTCAGAGTTGGTTTAATGATTGTTAAGACAACACGTCTCCGCATGTTCATAATCGAATTGTGAAAGTATACTTCACCAAAAATGATAACCGTCATTTTATTAAAAGACCGGACACCTTCGCCTCTATCAACGACGTAGTCGTTGTGGTTATGTTGACCATTTTTTTAATCTGCTGCGTCAGAGGACCATCCCATCAAATTGTATCGTTCAGCCGTGTTTTTTTTTTGAGACATGTGTTGTTGTTTTATTTATAAAAAGGGGGGGTGAGAGCCCAATTGCAGCGGGCCAAATCTACCCAACTCTCGTGCAGACGCGAGCCGGGTCGGATTTCCAATCGGCCGAAACGTCAAAGCGTCAAAGCTGATACACGTTTAGCTCCGTCGACCTTGGCGTGAAATGAATGGCCACTTCCACCTCATCCTCCCCTGCCCCTCTTCCCCTCGCACCCCCGCCCCCGCCCCGTTCGCGGCTCTCCTTTCCGGCCCCTCCGCCACCTCCTCCTCCCGCTACCACCACCAGCGCCGCCAACCATGGCACCGCACCCCGCCTTCGCCTCCTCCCCCACGCGGCCGACCCCCGCGCAGCGCACGCGGTCGCGGCCAAGTCTAGCGCGGACGCGCGCCTCGCGAACGCCGTCATGTGCGGCTACATCCGCGCGGGCCGCCTCACCGACGCGGTTGAGGTGTTCGACCGGATGACCGCCCGTGACGCTGCCTCCTACAGCGCGCTCATCTCGGGCCACGCCCGGCTGGGCTCCCCCGTATCTGCTGCCGCGGCGCTCTTCCGCAGCATGCGCCTCGCGGGAGTCGCCCCCACAGAGTACACTTTCGTGGGCCTCCTCACCGCCTGCATCCGCAGGGGCAACCCGCGGCTCGGGACCCAGGTCCACGCGCTCGCCGCCAAGGGACGGTACTCCGGCGGCTCTCTCCTCGTCGCCAACGCGCTCCTTGGCATGTACGTCAAGTGCGGTCGCTTAGAGGACGCTCTGAGGGTGTTCGACGGGATGGAGGAGCGCGACGTGTCCTCATGGAACACGGTGCTGTCCGGCCTGGTCGAGCTGGGGAGGTACGAGGAGGCGCTTGAGCTGTTTGGGGACATGCGGACGGCCGATGTTGCGGTCGACCGGTTTTCTCTGTCAGCGCTTCTGACGGCGGCTACTGAAGGGTTCAGCCTGCCTCTGGGGGCAGCGGTGCACGCTCTGTCTCTCAAGTCCGGGATGGAGCTGGATTTGAGTGTGGGCAATGCGCTCATTGGATTTTATGCTGAGCATGGTGATTCTGTCGAGGATGTGGTTGGTGTGTTTCAGAGGATGCCAGTAAAGGACGTAATTTCGTGGACTGGGTTACTCAATGGATACATGGAATTTGGTTTAGTTGACAAGGCTCTGCGCGTGTTTGATCGGATGCCTGAGAGGAATTTTGTTACATATAATGCAGTTCTCACCGGGTTTTGTCAGAACAAGGAAGGTGTGCGAGTCAGTTTTGCTAGGAAGGCTGGGCTGCAGGGGCTCGGGTTGTTTAGGCAGATGCTGGAGAATGGGTTGGAGATGTCAGACGTCACCATGACTGGTGTCCTCAATGCTTGTGCTATTGCTGCGGATAGGAAGATGAGTGAGCAGGTTCACACATTTGTGATTAAGTGTGGCTGCGGTTCAAGTCCTTGGATTGACGCCGCGTTGATAGACATGTGCGTCAAGTGTGGTAGGTCTGGAGATGCACGTCTGTTGTTTGAGCATTGGCGCCACCAGGAGAGTTTTCACATTGCTTGGAGCTCTTTACTGCTTTCTAGCGTTAGAGATGGAGAGTATGAGAAAGCGCTTTCTACATTCCTTCAAATGTTTAGAAGCAGTGATATTCAGTTCATTGATGCGTTTTTGTTGACTACTGCTCTTGGAGTTTGTGGTGCTTTGGGTTTTACGGAGCTTGGAAAGCAACTGCATCTGCTTGCTGCAAAATCTGGGCTTTTGCGTGCTTGTGGAGTTGGTAATGCAATTGTCAGTATGTATGGCAAGTGCGGACAATTGGAAAATGCAGTCACTTTCTTTCAGCGAATGCCTCATCGAGACCTTGTGTCTTGGAATGCGCTGATCACTGCTCATCTTCTCCATCGCCAGGGAGATGAAATATGGGACATATGGTCTCAAATGGAGAGATTAGCCATCAAGCCTGACTCCGTGACCTTTCTTCTGATCATATCAGCTTGCAGTTGTACAGACTCAGATTCTGCAGATGCATCTATGGAACTGTTTCGTTGTATGTCAAGCAAGTACAACACTGAACCTGCTATGGAACACTTTGCAGCAGTTGTGTACGTCCTTGGCTGCTGGGGTCATTTTGATGAGGCTGAACAGTTTATAGCTAGTATGCCATTCAAGCCTGGTGCATTAGTTTGGCGATCTTTGCTGGAAAGCTGTAGCAAGCAGTCCAATATGACACTGCGAAGGCGAGCTATGAGTCATCTACTTGCCCTGGAACCACAAGACCCATCCACATATGTTCTGGCATCTAATCTGTACTCTGAATCAGCAAAGTGGCATTGCTCAGAGAACACAAGGCTGGAGATGCGGCAAAAGGGTATCCATAAGATTCCAGCAAGGAGCTGGACATTTTATGACAATGCTATTCACTCATTTTTCGCTCGAGATAGATCACATCCTCAGTCCAAGGACATCTATGCTGGTCTGGACGTGCTAACTCTTGAGTGCATTAAGGCCGGGTATGAACCAGACACCACCTTTGTCCTACATGATGTCGAGGAATACCAAAAGAGACACTTCCTAATGTACCACAGTGCAAAGCTGGCAGCTACATATGGCCTCCTAATGGCAGGCTCTGGGAAAATTATCCGTGTGGTGAAGAACATCCGCATGTGTGGTGACTGCCACTCATTTCTGGAGCATGCCTCTGCTGCTACCGGAAAAGAGATTTCAGTCAGAGACTCGAATGGGTTTCATGTTTTTAGGGCAGGGATTTGTTCCTGTAGAGATTAGTCTGGTACCATACCAATTTTGACTACTTTGCAGTGTCTTTGTAGCACTGTAGAATCTATAGAAGATATCCTTGTATTGAGATCCTGTACATTGCTATGAGTTTCTTCAGAAGCATTCATGCCAACTAGGGGCGGAGCCAGGCTGGCCGCGTGCCCCGGGCCGCCTTCAAGCATTTCTCCTGGATTTGGGCCTCACGTATTAGGTAGCAGTACATTCACCAAAGGAGTTGGGCCTCACGCCCCGGGCCCAGGCCCTGGGGGCCTGGGGCCTGTCTCCGCCCCTGATTGCCAACAGCTGTTCAGTTGACATCATATTCAGAAAAGTATTTTCTTTTGCTCCAAACATTCAGTTGAATATGTTTCTGAGAAAATATCGGTTGAATAATGTCTAGTACCATAAACAATGTGAAAATTTAACATTACAAATCACTTACTCCCCAGTGGTCTTAAAATTTGCTGTTTGCAGTTAGCACACGATACCTCACATTTATATGAATATGATTTCCGGCAGGACTCTTTATGTTCTTGACCTGTTTGCAGTTACTTGTGAGTTGCAACCTTCACAAAAAAAAAGCAAGATTAAGACAATGAGGTAGGCATCTTCTATTGCCCTGACCTAACTGTGTACTTACAGTTAGCACTGATGCTCGCGTACAAAATCATTACCTACTGGCTCTTGACTAGAAGCTCCTTCCCTCCCGCACGCGCCGACGGCCGTTCCGGCCACGGCGGCTACCTACACTTGTCGTTGGCCGCTCGGTCAGTGGCGCCACCCCTCCCGCGCCATGGGCCGTGCTCGCTCGGTGCGCTCCTGCGCATCCGCCCGCTCCAGCTCGCGGGACAGCGAGGGATGGGGCCACCCCGCGTCCACCCCCCCCCCCCTTGCGGATATTGCTGGGGATCGTAGTTAGGCCGTCACCCCACGCCAACCCTGGACAAAGGACCAGTCCCGCAACGCGCGCCGGGCAAGCGCGCACGCCCATGCTGGCGGGCGACCGCATAGGCGTCAATGCCACAAGCCCTCCATCAATGCAAACGTCGGGCGAGAGGTCTTTTTAAGGCGCTTCAAGGGGCTCTGCTTCCGGTGCCTGAGCTCTGAGCATCGTCGTGTACATTGTAGAGATCCTATCCACTGCATCGAGTGCAAGCTGCCTGACCACATCGCTCGTGACTGCCTCCAAGATCCGTGCAACGGCAGGGGTGGCAAACCGGCAAGGGCGGGGCTGAGGCCTGCTGCTGGGCGCGGCCCGGTCCGCACTCGTCTTCGCTTCCCCACGCCGTCGGCGCCCGCGCCGACCATGGAGCGCTGCCACCATACTGACCTGTCAAGGCGGCCGAGGAACAGCCACAAGGTGGTGATCGAGACGCCGATGGTGGAGCATCAGATCTTCTTCCTCTGGCACCATGCCGTCCTCCTGACCTCGGCGGCCGAGCGGCACGCGGCGAACCCTATGTCGGTCGGACGTGCTTTCGATGCCACGCTCCGCACGCCCGCCCACCTACTGCGGGTCACGAGCCATGATCCGGAGGACTTCTTGGTGCTTTTCGAGCTGTCGGCGCACCACGACAACGCCGTCCACCTCGTCTCGATCAACGTCGACGGCGTCGTCTTCAACATCAAGCCATGGCACGAGGATGACCATGTTGTGCACCAAGACTTCATGCTCCATGTGTGGGTGGTCATAGAGAATATGCCCCTCCATATGGGTCCCTGAAGGGGGCGGCGGAGGTGCTCGGCGTCAAGTGCATCATTGACTGCCTCGACACTCGCACGCACAAGCGCGGCGACACACGGACCTTTGCGTGCTGGGTGTGGGTGTGGGACGTCGCCTTCATCGCCACCAAGCACACCATTTGGAGGGCGCGCGCATCGTCGGGTGCGTGAAGACCATGATAGGCGCCTCTCCCCCAAGCGGGGACAGTACAAAAAAAAGACACAACCGTGACATTTTGACTTGAACGAAAACTTTTTTGTCATGCTTATGACAATTCTATGATGATAATTGTGACAAAACCACATATCATCATAGATGTGGTGGGCTCCTACTTCTATGACAAAAGAACATGACAGAAAATGAGTTTTTCGTCCTGGGCGGGCCGAGGACGCACATGCATGCCATTCTTTGGGCCGTCCATGATGGAAAAAATCATGGTAGAAGCGAGGGCGAGGAAAATATCGGGGAGTTCCCGGTTACGGTGGGTGGTCGGGGCCGAGCGATGCACGGAGGTTTGCGTGTTCCTCTCGTACACGTACGCACGTGTGTGCAAGGTGTTGGGCTCTAACTGAACCCGAGCGAGGAGTTCGCTTATTGAACCCGAGCGATTGCACTAGCTACATTACTGAACCCGAGCGATCGATCCCTTGGTTGTTAACTGAACCCGAGCGATTCCTTCGCTGCTGCTGCTACCTGAAGCTGATCGAACCAGCTGCCTCTTGATGAATAGTGGCCGTTCTTGGGGGTTGTATGAACAGTTCTCGATGGGGGTTGGATGAATAGGACCCCGTGGTAATAGGCCGTTGCCGCTGGATGAAACAGGACCTCGATTGAGGAGGCCACCAGACCCGAGCCGGTTGGGGGTGAATGAACAGGACCCCTGGAGGGTTGGTTGAACAGTAGCTGGTGGAGGCTGGATGAACAGTAACCCATGGATGAACAGTGGCTGATGAAGGCAGGAGGAAGGTCACGGTTGTAAGTGCATCTAGTGCCCCCTAGTGATTTTGGTGTATTGAAGACTTATAGGTTAAGGGGCTAATGCGTTTGTGAGTGCACACAGGTCTATAAGTCTATGAGGAGTTTAATATTTACAGAGAAAGTCGACCCCTAAAAATGAAGTTTCTCCGACTGAAGACTTTGAATCTCTGAAGACTTTGAAAGTGAAGAAATTGGTGTGACCGTGAAGACTTGGCATTCAATCAAGGAATATGAAGTGTGAAGACTTCTGTTTTCGTAGTTTCATTTTCTCTTTCTTGAGTCATAGGAAACACCGTGCTGTTAAAGGGGGTCGAGAAAATACTAAGGAAAAATTTCCATGTGATGCTCAACTCAAAATCCTACACCTACCAATCCCTTCGAGTGAAGCCATTGGAAATCTCATACAGTTCAGTCAATTTCTTCAGTGACAGAGACGAAGTTGTTCTCGTCTCTGAGGAATTTGTTCTGACTGGGGAGTTAGGAATTCGCCAGTGTGGATTGCCTGCACAGTGAGGAACATGATAGCCCTGAGGATTTTGCAACTCAAAATTTCGGCCGTTGTTGTGCTATGCGCCAGCTGTCCCAAAATATCTATCCATCCAACGGTCATATCATTGAAGGGCATCTATGTCTTATCATGTCGGGCTGCCCCCTAGGCTATAAATAGCCGCCCTCTACAACCACTAGCTGGTTGGCTGCTCCGAGAGAAACTGACACTTGTCATTTGAGAGCAACCCATCCTCCGAGGACTTTGAGCGAAAATCATCAAGTGAGGAAAAACGCAAACCCAAACACCTACAAACCCCAAGTGATTGAGCATCACTGAAGAGATTGATCCTGCGTGGATTCGACGCTTGTTACCTTTGAAGACTATGCTTCTTCCAGACAGTTAGGCATCATGGTCTAGTGCATCTAAGAGGAATTGTGGATCACCGAGTGACCAAGTTTGTGAAGGTTTGGAAGTCACCTGAAGACTTACCACGAGTGATTGGACGAGGTCTGTGTGACCTTAGTTCAAGGAGAATACGGTGAGGACTGGGTGTCCTGAGCTGCGTGTTCAGGACTGGGTGTCCGGGACTGTGTGTCCTTGAGTTTAAATACTCAGCCGCTCCAACCAGATGTACAACTAAGACATCAGTTGGAACTGGTCTACCAAATCATTGTCTTCACCAAGCTTACTGGTTCTATTCCCTCAACTCATTCATTTCCTCATAACTGTGTTGTGTGTTTGTTCATATCTGTGTTTGAAGACTTTGACTGAAGACTTTCTCAATTTCCTCAGTTCAATTTCTTTAGTCTGTTTGTCTTCATCCTATGTTATTCTGTGCTTACGCTTCCTGTACTCTGTGCCTATCTTCATTTCATCATGATGACCATGCTTGTATTCTGTTATGTTTACTTTTGAATACTTATTCCGCTGCTAGTAGTTCTTCGCTAAGGAATTTCCTCACCGGCAAATTCCTCAGTGAAGAATTTCATAAAAATCGCCTATTCACCCCTCTCTAGTCGATATAACGCACTTTCAATTGGTATCAGAGCAAGGTACTCCCTTGTTCTGTGTGATTGAGGAAGGTTCCGGTGGATGAATAGTATCAGGTGGAGTTTGGAGGAAGTCGACGATGGATGAACAGTAGCCCGTGGAGGCTGTAGCGAGGCAGTAGACGATGGATGAGCAGTAGCCCGTGTTGTCTCGTTTTGCAGTACGCCACACCCCTTCCAATGAACAGGACCCCATTTCGACCGTAGGCGCTCCAACACAAGTCCGTTTCCTCCGTTTTACGGTACGCTAAACCCCTCCCGATCAACAGGACCCCGTTTCGACCGTAGAAGCTCGAACAGAAGGCCGTTTCCTCCATTCTGCGGTACGCCAGACCCTTTCCGATGAACAGGACCCCGGTTGTGAGGGTTGGATGAACAGGACACCATTTTCCTCCGTTTTACGGTACGTCAGAACCCGTTTCGGCTGTTACGTCCAAGCCGGTTGGCTCCCGAAGAACATGACGCGTTTCGTTGCCTCCCGATGAACACGACGTCATTTCTCTGTTCCGACCCAGCCGGTTGGCTGCGGATGAACACGACACTGTTGCTGCCGTCTCCAGTACACTGGCCCTGGCTGTACGTATGTGCGAGTACGTGCTCAAGACTGTTGGGGAACGTAGTAATTTCAAAAAAATTCCAACGCACACGCAAGATCATGGTGATGCATAGCAACGAGAGGGGAGAGTGTTGTCCACGTACCCTCGTAGACCGAAAGCGGAAGCGTTAGCACAACGCGGTTGATGTAGTCGTACATCTTCACGATCCGACCGATCAAGTACCGAACGTACGGCACCTCCGAGTTCAGCACACGTTCAGCCCGATGACGTCCTTCGAACTCCGATCCAGCCGAGTATTGAGGGAGAGTTTCTTCAACACGACGTCATGGTGACGATGTTGATGTTCTACCGATGCAAGGATTCGCCTAAGCACCGCTACAGTAATATCGGGGTGGACTATGGTGAAGGGGGGCACCGCACACGGCTAAAAGATCAACTTGATCAATTGTTGTGTCTTTCGGGTCCCCCTGCCCCCGTATATAAAGGAGCAAGGGGGGTGCGGCC
Source organism: Triticum urartu (assembly GCF_003073215.2). NCBI lineage: Eukaryota > Viridiplantae > Streptophyta > Magnoliopsida > Poales > Poaceae > Triticum > Triticum urartu. The sequence continues at coordinate 636,962,248 of NC_053023.1, forward strand.
GGCCAGGGAGGAGGCGCGCCAGGAGGAGTCCTACTCCCACCATGAGTAGGACTCCCCCCTTTCCTAGTTGGAATAGGATTCGGGAGGGGGAAAGAGAAGGGAGAGAAGGAAAGGGGGGGCGCCGCCCCCTCTCCTTGTCCTATTCGGACTTGGGGGAGGGGCGCGCGGCCCAGCCCTGGCCGCCTCTCCTCTTCTCCGTAAAGGCCCACTAAGGCCCATTTACCTCCCGAGGGGTTCCGGTAACCTCCCGGTACTCCGGTAAAATCCCGATTTCACCCGGAACACTTCCGTGAAAGTGCGTTATATCGACTAGAGGGGGGGTGAATAGGCGATTTTAATGAAATTCTTCATTGAGGAATTTGCCGGTGAGGAAATTCCTTAGCGAAGAACTACTAGCAGTGGAATAAGTACTCAAAGGTAAACATAACAGAATACAATCATAGTCATCATGATGAAATGAAGACAGGCACAGAGTACAGGAAGCGTAATCACAGGGTAACACAGGATGAAGACAAACAGACTGAAGAAATTGAACTGAGGAAATTGAGAAAGTCTTCAGTCAAAGTCTTCAAACACAGATATGAACAAACATACAACACAGTTATGAGGAAATGAAAGAGTTGAGGAAATAGAACCAGTAAGCTCGGTGAAGACAATGATTTGGTAGACTAGTTCCAACTGCTGTCTCAGTTGTACATCTGGTTGGAGCGGCTGAGTATTTAAACTCGAGGACACACAGTCCCGGACACCCAGTCAAGGACACTTAGTCCAAGACACCCAGTCCTCACCGTATTCTCCTTGAACTAAGGTCACACAGACCTCGTCCAATGACTCGTGGTAAGTCTTCAGGCGACTTCCAAACCTTCACAAACTTGGTCACTCGGCGATCCACAATTCCTCTTGGATGCTCTAGACCATGACGCCTAACTGTCTGGAAGAAGCACAGTCTTCAAAGGTAACAAGCGTCGGATCCACTCAGGATCAATCTCTTCAGTGATGCTCAATCACTTGGGGTTTGTAGATGTTTGGGTTTCGGGTTTTTGGTTTTTCCTCACTTGATGATTTTCGCTCAAAGTCCTCGGAGGATAGGTTGCTCTCAAATGACAAGTGTCAGTTTCTCTCGGAGCAGCCAACCAGCTAGTGGTTGTAGGGGGAGGCTATTTATAGCCTAGGGAGCAGCCCGACATGATAAGACATAAATGCCCTTCAATGATATGACCGTTAGGTGGATAGATATTTTGGAACAGCTGGCGCATAGCACATCAACGGTCGGAATTTTGAGTAGCAAAATCCTCAGGGCTATCATGTTCCTCACTGTGTAGGCAATCCGCACTGGCGAATTCCTAACTCCTCAGTCAGGACAAATTCCTCAGAGACCAGAAGAACTTCGCCTCTGTCACCGAAGAAATTGACTGAACTGTATGAGATTTCCAATGGCTTCACTCGAAGGGATTGGTAGGTGTAGGATTTTGAGTTGAGCATCACATGGAAATTTTTCCTTAGTATTTCCTCGACCCCCTTTAACATTACGGTGTTTCCTATGACTCAAGAAAGAGAAAAACAAAACTATGAACACGAAAGTCTTCAAGCTTCATATTTCTCGCATGAATATCAAGTCTTCACGGACACACCAATTTCTTCACTTTCAAAGTCTTCATGAAAGTCTTCAGAGATACCAAAATCTTCAGTCGAAGATATTCATTTTTAGGGGTCGACTTTTCCTGTAAATATCAAACTCCTCATAGACTTATAGACCTGTGTACACTCACACACACATTAGTCCCTTAATCTATAAGTCTGCAATACACCAAAATCACTAAGGGGCACTAGATGCACTTACAATCTCCCCCTTTTTGGTGATTGATGACAATATAGGTTAAGTTTTCAACGGGGATAAACATATGAAGTGTAAATACTGATATTGAGGATTTGATTTGCAAGATATAGAAGAACTCCCCCTGAAGATGTGCATAGTGAGGAATTTGCTTTTGAAGCAATGCACACTTGAAGAGTTGAATCATGGAGATCTCCCCCTATATCTTGTAATTCATACACGCATTTTACATATAATATGAAGAATTTGAAATGCATGATGAAATATGGTGCCTGATGAAATTCAGCATGCGTGCAATAATATTAACGAGGAATAAGCATGCAGAATAATGCATCAAGAGTATCAGAGCACACTGCATCAAAAGTATTAGAGCACCATCGGGTTTAAGATTACAACTCGATCCAATAAAGATTCAGAAGAACGAGAGTTGTAAGTTAGCAAAAAAACGCCCATATAGTAGACCCGCTTGAAGACTAACTCATATTTCTCCCCCTTTGTCATCGAATGACCAAAAGGATCGAAAATGAGGACTAACGCCCCTGAAGATAATCATGTTGATGAGGGAGCGCCAGCATTGTTGGGGTTGTTGGTTGATGTAGGGTCTACCGCAGTGTCGTCCAAATCTTCATGTTCATAAGTGTCGCGCGATGAAGAATATGAGTGGCCACCAGAGAAGGAACTTGGACCTTCTTGAATTTCTTCAGTGGAGGTGCAGACCAGTCAAAATCTTCTTTGAGACCCATGTTCTTCAGATCTTCTTCACCATATAGATGTGACAGGATTGCCCAGGTGCGACCGAAGACTTGATGGAGGTAGTAGTGGTTTTTCTTCACTGCATTGTGTGTGGCAGTCATGTTGTGAGGAAGTGAACCAAACTGACGCTTAACCCATTTGTGATTTCAATCCACCTTCTGGTGAAGACTAAGCAGAAGTTCACGGTCAGTCATCACACGCGGAGCAGTGGCTTGAGGAGTGGACTTGGGTGCATTGGCAGTGTCATGTGTGGCAGAGTCATCATTGGTGGAATAAGATGCAACTTTGCGAAACTGACCATCCAATGGATGAATACCTTCATCAATTACAGCTGGTGCCTTGCCCTTTCCATCAACTGAGGAATATGTCTGCTTGAGGACTTCAATTGGGGGCAAGTAGCTGAGATGATTCTGGAAATCAGCTTTGTAGTTGAGTGAAGACCTTGTCTTGAGGAATCTCATGATCCAAGGTGCATAAGGCTTCAGCTCAAACGGAGACAGTGCAACATTGGTCATAGTCCTCATGAAGAAATCGTGATAATTGATAGGAATGCCATGAACGATGTTGAATACCAGATTCTTCATGATGCCAACAATTTCCTCATCAGATGAGTCGTGACCTTTGATAGGACTGATTGTCCTCGTAAGAATACGATAAACAGTTCTGGGCACGTACAACAATTCCTTCACGAGGAATTTGGTTCTTGGTGCTTGACCTGGCTTCAAAGGTTTCATCAGCACCTGCATGTAATGATGTGTGAGCTCAGGTTCACTGTAGATGCAGCGAGCTTCTTCAAGGGGAGGACTGAGTGGTAGAGCACGAAGCAATTCAGAGGCTGGTGCAGTGTAGTGAGTGTTTTCAGACATCTAGTCCAGCACCCATGAATTCACATCTTCAGCATCTCCGGTGATGTGCAGTGTTGCATAGAATTGAAGAATCAGTTCTTCATTCCAATCGCAGATGTCAGAGCAAAAGTTGAGCAGCCCAGCGTCGTGAAGAACACTGAGGACTGGTGCGAAGCACGGTAGAGATTCCATATCCACGTGAGGAATATGCTCATGGTAGAAAATCTTCTCCTTGTTGAACAACAGTGAGGAATAGAAATTAGCTTGACTAGCAGTCCAGAAATGCCTCTTCCTAATGCGAGCAGAGTCATATGGGTTGTAATCTTCGAAGAATACGTGCTCGCCGAAGAAATCATCAGCCTTGAAATTTTGCTTGCGTGAGAATGGATCCTTTGGCTTCGGCAGAGGAGTGTCAGTGAGTTGCATCACGACCTCAGGAATCTCAATCGCAGGTTCTTCAGGCTGAGGAATTTCTGGTTCCTCCTCAGTGGCAGTCTGCGTAGTTGGTTGTTCAGCAGCAGCAGTTTCATCAGCGCTAGTGGCTGGAATTTCCTCATGGACAGATGCAGTGGGATGAGTTTCTTCAGAGCCCATGTGAACAGTTTGTATGGGGGACTGAGGAATTTGCTGTAGAGGGGTGAACATTGGAGAGTTTGGATGCTGACTTTCCCAGAATTCATCACTGATTACGGGTGTGGAGCAGCCAATGTCCACATCTTCATCTTCCATTTCTTCAATGCCAGCCTCTTCAGCTGTGAACTGAGGCATAGGCGAGGAGATGATAGGTGTTGAAGGAATCGCATCCACTTCAATTTCTTCATCCAACGGTTCAGACGAAGTAGCAGAAAGAGTTTTTTCATCAAATCCGCTGCGGATCACATATTCTTCATCAAAAGGAACAAGGTCCCGAGTGATTGGACGAGGTCTGTGTGACCTTAGTTCAAGGAGAATACGGTGAGGACTGGGTGTCCTGAGCTGCGTGTTCAGGACTGGGTGTCCGGGACTGTGTGTCCTCGAGTTTAAATACTCAGCCGCTCCAACCAGACGTACAACTGAGACACAGTTGGAACTGGTCTACCAAATCATTGTCTTCACCAAGCTTACTGGTTCTATTCCCTCAACTCTTTCATTTCCTCATAACTGTGTTTTGTGTTTGTTCATATCTGTGTTTGAAGACTTGACTGAAGACTTTCTCAATTTCCTCAGTTCAATTTCTTCAGTCTGTTTGTCTTCATCCTGTGTTATCCTGTGCTTACGCTTCCTGTACTCTGTGCCTGTCTTCATTTCATCATGATGACTATGCTTGTATTCTGTTATGTTTACTTTGAGTACTTATTCCGCTGACTAGTAGTTCTTCGCTAAGGAATTTCCTCACCGGCAAATTCCTCAGTGAAGAATTTCATAAAAATCGCCTATTCACCCCCCTCTAGTCGATATAACGCACTTTCAATTGGTATCAGAGCAAGGTACTCCCTTGTTCTGTGTGATTTTTGGTTTAACAACCTGGAGTTTTAGTTATGTCGGCCGCAGGTATGAATAAAGTGACATGCCCCATCTTTGACGGTCATGAGTATCCCAAGTGGAAGGCCATGATGAAGAAGCGCCTCATGGCGATGAACAGCGAGCTGTGGACCGTCACTGAGATTGGTTTGACCGATCTGTGCAAGATGGCGGAAGCTGATGACATTCGCAAGGACACTCTTCTCAACCTCACGGCGAAGGATGTCATCTGCTCCTGTCTGTCTCAAAATCAGTTCAGGAATATCATGCACCTCGATCATGCGAAGCTCATCTGGGACCGTCTCTCTGAGGTCTATGAAGGTCATCGAACCTGTCATGATCCTTGGTTTGAGGACTTCAAGAATCTCTCAAAGCGATAACATTCGAATCAGAATCATCATCTTCTGCATCATGCCTTATGATAAAAAGATGCTGAGGTAACTGAATGCTACCTATCTGAGTCTAGTGATGATGAATCTGGTGATGAATTTGGACCCAGCTATGTCAAACTTGCTTCCCTTGCCACTAAACAACAAAGAGCTTTGGAAAAAGTTCACTACATGCTAAATAAGAGCGTTGATATGTTGGGTGAAGAAATGGATCAGTCAAAAGCTTTGACTGAAAGTCTTCAGAGACTTCATACTAAGTATGACACCCTTCAAGATCAACATAACACTCTTTTATCTGATCATGAGAAGCTTTCTTATGAATTTCTTCAAAGAAAGCAAGATCTTGAAAAGCTAAGAGTGAGTTATGAAGATCTTCGGAAGGAGCGTGGTTCATTACTTGCTCAACAAATCAGCGCTTCTCAGGAAGAATTTGTTCCTCCATGCTTGAAGTGCATTGAACATGAATCTGCTAATTCTTCACCTGAATGTTCAAATGCTGCTAATGTTTCAAATTCTTCACATGCCTCTGCTATCACTAATTCCTCATCTGAGGACATTGCTAGTATCACTGATGATGTAGGGCTGAAGGAATTGTACATGACAGGCATGTACAAAAGCCTCAAAGGGCATCAGACTCTTTGTGATGTGCTTAAAAAGCAGATCCTCAACAGGAACCCTAGGAAAGAGGGTATTGGCTTTGAGAGGAAACTCAATGCTGATGGTACATATTGGAAGCCTGAGAAATACCCCAAAACTACATGGGTTGCTGCAAAGGGACCTCCAGTTGATCCATCTAACTTATCTGGATTTGCATGTGAATCTCCTCGTTCTGATGATGAGTCTTTTGACTCCAACTATAAACTGTTCAAAAATCAGAATGGTGAAGTATTTGCTAGATATGTTGGCACTAACTACAGGAACGGTTCCCCTATGAAGAGAATCTGGGTTACCAAAAGATGCCTTGAAAATCTTCAGGTGAATGTCATCATGACGCCACCTGTGAAGAATAGGAACCCCAGATCAAATTCTTCATATGAACCAAATTCTTCATATGGATCCAAGTCCTCATACGGACCAAACTCCTCACATGGATCATATTCCTCAAAAGGATCAAAGTCCTCATATGAACATCATCGTGCTAACCCGTCTGTTTCGCAGGGAAGATCCAAGGATTATGGATATGTGCATTATTCTTCAAATCATTATGTCCATAAGTCCTCGAAGAATTTCTCTGCATACTCTTATGCTTACTCTAACCCCTCTTATGTGAAACGAAATGGACTGGCTTCTATGCCATCCTTCTCGTATGGAGCTCGCAGAATGATGAACTCTTTGCCACCCCTTCGGATGTGGGTGGTGAAGAAAAAGAACTAATCTCTTCTGCAGGGTCAGGTCTCCAGACATACGTAATCGTCTGAAGAATTTGCTGGAGACGTGAGCATGCCTGATAGGACGCAGGCTAATCATGAAGAAATGAACTTTCATTTCTCACATCCTCATATTGCTTTACCAATTATCTTGCTTGATGAAATTGATCTGATGAATTGATGTCATATTCTTCACTGATGAAGTATATGAGTTTGTAAGCTGCACTAATTCATCTGCAGGATGATCAACCCAAAGCCATTGAGTGGGTCCTCGATAGTGGATGTACAAATCACATGACTGGTGACAAGAATCTATTGATGGATGCTCCATTATCTCCATCGCATCTGAAGCATATCATCTATGCCAACAAAGGCAAAAGTCAGGTATTGAGTCTAGGTAAGGTTGCGATCACAAAGGATCGACACATGGACAAAGTCATGCTTGTTGAGTCCTTAGGATACAACCTTATGTCTGTCTCAATGCTTTGTGATATTGATATGGTTGTTGCCTTTGGCAAGTACCGTTGTGTTGGGGTTATGGAAGCTGACAATTCCAAAGTCTTCGAAGGTTTTAGGAGAGGAGACCTGTATATTGTTGATTTCTCTACAGGACCACAACCAGCCGTGTGTCTAATTGCAAAAGCTTTAGAAGGCTGGCTCTGGCATCGACGACTTGGTCATGCGGGCATGAGGAATTTGCACACGCTTGCGAAGAAGAAGCATGTCATTGGCATTGAGAATGTCAAATTCCTCAAGGATCACTTATGCAGAGCCTGTGAAGCAGGGAAGATGACAAAGACCAAGCATCCAGCGAAGACTATCATGACCACTACTCGTCCATTTGAATTGCTTCACATGGATCTCTTCGGTCCTAACCATTATTCTGCTGTTTCAAATGATGCATCTCAATATGGCTTTGTTATTGTTGATGATTACTCTCGATACACATGGGTACACATTGTTACTTACAAACATGAAGTGCAGGAAGTCTTCAAACGATTTTCCTCGAGGGCTTCAACCAACTTTGGTGTGAAGATCAAGCACATCAGAAGTGACAATGGAACCGAGTTCAAGAATTCTGATCTAGATGACTATCTTGATGAACTTGGTATTACTCATGAGTTATCTGCTCCCTACACTCCTCAGCAGAACAACATCGTGGAGCGCAAGAACAGGACTCTTGCTGAGATGGCTCGCACTATGCTCGATGAATACAAAATGCCTCGTCGGTTCTGGATTGAGGCAATTGATACTGCGTGCCACATCATCAATAGAGTATATCTTCACAAATTCTTCAAGAAGACTGCCTATGAACTCCTCACTGATAAGAAACCCAATGTAAGTTGTTTCAAAGTCTTCGGTGCTAAATGTTGGATTAGAGATCCTCATCACAAGTCAAAATTTGCACCGAAAGCACATGAAGGTTTTATGCTTGGTTATAGAAAGGACTCGCACACCTACAGAGTCTTCAACAAAGTTCTTCACAAGGTTGTTGAAACTGTAGATGTGCGGTTCGATGAAACTAATGGCTCGCAAAGAGAGCACCTACCTACTGTGATAGATGAACCAACACCTGAGGAAACTATCAAGTTCAAGGCTACTGAGGACGTCATTCCTACTGAAGAATCTGCTGAAGAATTCATTCCAAAAGATGAAGAACGTCGAGCTAATGCACTTGAAGAAAATACTGAAGAAAATGGTGCTGAAAACAATGCTGATCAAATTCTTCAACGACAACCAGCTCATCCTCGCATTGCAAAAGAAGTGCAAGTTGAAAAGATCATCAATGACATCAAAGTGCCAGGTCCTCTCACATGCTCAAAAGCTTCATATTTATCTAACTTTTGTGGGCACTATGCTTTTGTCTCCATCACAGAGCCCACTAAGGTAGATGAAGCATTTCTGGAGCCTGAGTGGATTCAGGCCATGCAAGAAGAATTACATCAGTTCGAGCTCAACAATGTCTGGGAAATGGTCAAACGTCCAGATCCTCGCAAGCACAATATCATTGGCACAAAGTGGATCTACCGCAACAAGCAAGATGAAAATGGCCTTGTGGTGAGGAATAAGGCACGGCTCGTAGCTCAAGGCTACACACAGGTTGAAGGAATTGATTTTGATGAAACTTTTGCACCTGTTGCTAGACTTGAGGCTATTCGCATATTACTTGCTTATGCTAACCATCATGATATCACTTTATATCAAATGGATGTGAAAAGTGCATTCCTCAATGGTAAGCTTGAGGAAGAAGTATATGTTGCTCAACCCCCAGGTTTTGAAGATCCAAAGAATCCTAACAAAGTCTTCAGACTCAACAAGGCCCTCTATGGCCTCAAGCAGCCCCACGGGCGTGTGATGAATTTGCCTATATGATGAGTGAAGAATATCAAATGTCTATGATGGGAGAGTTGAAATTCTTTTTAGGTCTTCAAATTCGTCAACAACGCAATGGCATATTCATATCTCAGGAGAAATACCTCAAGGATGTACTGAGGAAATTCGGCATGCAAGATTGCAAAGGCGTCAAAATTCCTATGCCCACAAATGGCCATCTATGCACTGATGAAAATGGTATCGACTTCGATCATAAGGTATACCGCTCCATGATTGGCTCTTTATTGTACTTATGTGCATCTAGGCCAGATATAATGCTTAGTGTTTGCATGTGTGCCCGATTTCAAGCTACACCGAAGGAATCACACCATAAGGCTGTGAAGCATATTCTTCGATATCTAGCTCACACACCAACACTTGGATTATGGTACCCCAAGGGCTCGGCTTTTGATCTCATTGGATATTCTGACTCTGACTATGCTGGTGATCGTGTGGATCGTAAGGCAACATCTGATACATGTCATTTCCTCGGACGATCTTTGGTCTGTTGGTCCTCGAAGAAACAGAACTGCGTATCACTATCTACTGCTGAAGCTGAGTATATTGCCGTTGGTTCTTGCTGTGCTCAATTGCTATGGATGAAGCAAACTCTCAAGGACTACGGCGTCAACATGAAGAATGTGCCTCTCTTCTGCGACAATGAGAGTGCCATCAAGATTGCTCACAACCCAGTTCAGCACTCGAAAACAAAGCACATTCAGATTCGTCATCATTTTCTTCGTGATCATGTGTTGAAGGGCGACATTTCTATTGATCATGTGAAGACTGAAGAACAGCTAGCCGATATCTTCACAAAGCCCTTGGATGAGAAGAGATTTAGCAAGTTGCGGTGTGAGCTAAATATCCTAGAATCTTCGAATGTTCTTTGAAAAGGACACTCATCCTAACACTTACGCAAAATTGATGACTTAGATGTGCAACACATGAAGAAACATTTTTCTTCAATCAAGGAAGAATAACACTCTTAGTGTGAAGAAATTAACGAAGAATTTGATTCTCAGAACCCTACGATAATTGTACGCGGTGTCTGAAATCATCATTCTTATACGGTGGGTCACGCCACCACCAAAAGTTGAAATTCCTCAATTATTCATATTCTTCAACTTTGCATTGTCTTCATAGTTTCCGTCGTTTTTCTTCATTGGCTATATATATATATATATATATATGAGTTTATGTCCTCCACAGCATTCACTTATTGCTAAATCTTCAAGTTGGTTTTTCTGCTAAGTGAATGTGATCGGACCCTCCCCCTCTATGCTATACTCAACCCAAACTATTCACAAATTCTTCATATGTGTTCTATTTGAAACTCGTTCAAAATCTTCACTGTGTCCTTGTTAGCTGAAGAAATTGCGAACGGAACTTTAAAACCTATCTTATCTAAATTTTCGGCTTTGCTGCTCAAACCGTTCCGCATCCCACGATATACTTATCCTTTCACCCACAATCGCACATGATCTCCACCTCTCAGTACGTGGGTGACACATGTCAAGCGAATGAGAAGGGTCAGGGGCACGTTCGTCCAATTTCTTTGGGTGAACAGTTTTTCACTGTGGCTATAAATACCCCTCTTCCCCCTCCTCACTTCTTTTACTCCGCTCGACCTCTCTCTAGCTCGACCTTCTCAAACCCTAGCGCTGCTGCTACTTCATCGTCGCCGGTGAGGAAGAGCTTCACTGCCTCGACCTCGTCGCCGACGTACTCGCGCCAACCGCGGAAATCTTCACTCCGCCGCCGCCGTAGCCGTCTTCCTCCGCCGAGTTAGGGCGTGGAAGATCTACACAGACGAACTTCACCTCTCCACTTCACTGTTCGTCGTGTTCTTCATCCAGGGTAATTAAAAGTTACTTTTACTGCCCTCGTTGATTCGAATGATTATCTACAAAATCTTCAAAGGTGTTTTTCTTCATATCTTCACACACTAAACACCTCACAAGTCATCTGTTCTTGATTCGTTTCTCTAAGCATCATTTTCTTCAAGATTCCTCAATTGTGTGGATCTTCAATCTACGCAACTCTGGAACCTAAGACAAAGAACGCTTAGTGAAATTCTTCAAGACTCATCTGGTCAAATTCCTCAAACTTGTTCTTTTTGAAAAACCTTCTGAGAACGCATATGACCTCTCCAAATTCCTCGCAACTATACTCTGTTCATAGGTACTCATGTCAGCTGCTGAATCACTAGGTTCTCATCAACTTAACTCATTTGCAGCGTTCCTCGAAGAAAAGTTGCATACTTCTTCAGAGAATTCTATTGTTCAAATTCCTCAACTGAAGAAAATGGCTGATGGTAAAAGGCAACAGAAAGGAGGAAAGAAGCCTGAGGTTATGACTGCCTTTGAGATCCCTGATGACATCTATGCTGGGTACTGCACACCTCCTGAGGAGGACAAAAATCAGCGCAAGGTGTGCATTCAGAAGATAGAAAGGAGATGGGCAAGAGAATGGAGGGAGTACAGATATGTAACTCCAAAGTACATGAAGAAATTCGCACTCGATCCTCCATGCCCAAGAGCTCCATTGGCACCAGGCCAAATAGCAGATCCCACCAGCCTCAAGCGCGGTGAGGACTATCCTGATGAATGGGCCAAGCGCCAAGCCAAGTTGGCTAAGCAAGCCAGAGAAGCAATGAGGAAATTCAATGAAGACTCTGCTGCTGCTGCTGCCTCTGCTGAGGCCTCTGCTGTCAAGCCGAAGAAGGCTATGTCAAAGAAGCCTGCGCGCAAGCCAATTGCTTCACCAACAGTGCCCTCACGGCCAAGTTCCTCAGCAATGCCCTCACGGCCAGAATCCTCAAAGCCCTCACGGCAAATTCCTCATACTGCTCCTGCTCCTCCAAAGTCCTCAGCTATTCCGATAAAGTACTCAGCACCTGTTCATCTTGCCTCGTGCCAAAGGACTGCAGGCATCTCCATTGCCTCAGGTGTCTCAGCTAGTTCCTCAGCTGCACCAAATTCCTCAATGGGACCCTCTCTACTAAAGACAAAGACCACTGCTGGACGAGGTCCTCGCCCAAGTCCTCAGAAGAAGCAAGTCGCTTTTCAAGTGCCGTCTGAAGAAGACGAAGCTGATGATGATGAACTTGCAGAAATCATTAGAGATAGGCAAGTCAGGGCCGCTAGAGCCAAGGGAACAGATGTGCCACTGCTTTTGGATCCCAAGTTGATCCTCGAATACATTGATGTTTGGCACAAGGACCCCAACAATCCCATGCCTGATTTCAAGCTGATTCCTGGCCAAAGTCACATGCTGACCCACTTCATTCAAGAAGAAAAGTGGAAATTTGAGAAGGCCAGGCAGATCAAGAAAGCGCAGTACAAGAAGGAGCGCTATCTGAAGAAAAACATTGTCTCTATGACAACTGAAGAACTTGTCACTACTCAATCTGAAATCAAGAAACTCAGTGATGAATTTGACGCATACCATGCTGATTGGCTTGGAGCCAAAGTTCGTTTTGTAAGACTTGTTGATAACCTCACTTCCAATGTTGCTGCCCCAACGCAACAGGAAATTACTCAGGCTGAAGCATCTGCTCAGCCGACTGAAGAACATGCCAGCACCGCTGATGAAAATCAGGCTGCTGAAGAAAATGTGACTGCATTCCAGCCGCTGAAGAAATTGCCAGGGCATCCACTAGTGGTGCGCCTGAAGAAACTGAAGAAATCAGGGCAACTGCATCAGTTGTGCCTGAAGAAAATCAACCAAATTCCTCTCCTCCTCCTGTGCCAACACCAACTCCGATCCTTCCATCTGCATCAGATGTGAAGAAGACCAAGGTTGCAGAGCGTGCAGCAGTGAAGAAAAGGAAAGCATCAGCTACCTCAGATTCTTCAGCTCCGAAGAAGATGAAGCCTTTGACCAGTTCATTTGCTAATCCCATTGATGCTGTTCCAATCTCAACCATGCCATCAAAGGACCTTGTTCCTATTGGTGAAGAATATGAGATCCCTAGCGGATCTGATGAAGAAAATCATTCCGCTGCTTCATCAGAGCAGATTGATGAAGAAATTGAAGTGGATGCGATCCCTTCAACACCTGTTATCTCCTCGCCTATGCCTCAGTTCACAGCTGAAAAGGCTGGCCTTGAAGAAATGGAAGATGAAGATGTGGACGTTGGCTGCTCCACACCAGTAATAAGTGATGAATTCTGGGAAAGTCAACATCCAAACTCTCTAATGTTCACACCGTTGCAGCAAATACATCAGTCACCTGCACAAACTGTTCAAATGGGCTCTGAAGAAACTCAGCCCACTTCATCTGTACATGAGGAAATTCCAGCCACTAGCGCTGAAGAAACTGCTGCTGCTGAACATCTGAAGACGCAGACTGCCACTGGAGAGGAACCAGAAATTCCTCAGCCTGAAGAACCTGAGATTGCGATTCCTGAGGTCGTGATGCAACTCACTGACACTCCTCTGCCCAAACCCAAGGATCCATTCCCACGCAAGCAAAAGTTCAAGGCTGATGATTTCTTCGGCGAGCATGTATTCTTCGAAGATTACAACCCTTATAACTCTGCTCGCATTAGGAAGAGGCATTTCTGGACTGCTAGTCAAGTCAATTTCTATTCCTCAGTGCTGTTCAACAAAGAGAAAATCTTCTACCATGAGCATATTCCTCACGTGGATATGGAATCTCTGCCGTGCTTCGCACCAGTCCTCAGTGTTCTTCACGATGCTGGACTGTTAAACATTTGCTCTGACATCTGCGATTGGAATGAAGAACCGATTCTTCAATTTTATGCAACGCTGCACATCACAGGAGATTCTGAAGATGTGAATTCATGGGTGCAGGACTGGATGTCTGAAAACACTCACTACACTGCACCAGCTTCTGAATTGCTTCGTGCCTTACCACTCAGTCCTCCCCTTGAAGAAGCTCGTTGCATCTACAGTGAACTACAAATCACTACATGCAGGTTCTGATGAAACCTTTGAAGCCAGGTCAGGCCCCACGAATCAAATTCCTCGTGAAGGAATTGCTTTATGTGCCCAGAACTGTCTATCGTATTCTTACGAGGACAATGAGTCCTATCAAAGGCCACGACTCATTTGATGAGGAAATTGTTGGCATCATGAAGAATCTGGTATTCGACATCATTCATGGCATTCCTGTCAATTATCATGATTTCTTCATGAGGTCTCTGGCAAATGTTGCACTGTCTCCGTTTGCGCTGAAGCCTTATGCACCTTGGATTATGAGATTCCTCAGGACAAGGTCTTCACTCAACTACAAAGATGATTTTCAAAATCGTCTCAGCTACTTGCCCCCGATTGAAGTCCTCAAGCAGACCTATTCGTCAGTTGATGAAAAGGGAAAGGCACCGGCTATTATAGATGAAGGCATTCGTCCATTGGATGGATAGTTTCACAAAGCTGCCTCTTATTCCACCAATGATGACTCTGCCACACATGACTCTGCCAATGCACCCAAGTCTACTCCTCAAGCCACTGCTCCTCGTGTGATGACTGAGCGTGAGCTTCTGCTTAGTCTTCACCAGAAGGTGGATCGAAATCATAAATGGGTTAAGCGTCAATTTGGTTCATTTCTTCACAACATGACTGCTACACACAATGCAGTGAAGAAAAACCATTAGTACCTCCATGAAGTGTTCGGTCGCACCTGGGCAATTCTGTCACATCTGTATGGTGAATACGATCTGAATAAAATGGGTCTCAAGGAAGATTTTGACTGGTCTGCACCTCCATCGAAGAAATTCAAGAAGGTCAAGGTTCCTTCCTTAGTGGCCAGCTCATATTCGTCATCGCGCGACACTGATGAAAATGAAGACTTGGACGACACTGCGGCAGGCCCTACTATAACAAACGACCCCAACAACGCTGGCACTCCTTCATCAACTTGATATTCTTCAGGGGTGTTAGTCCTCATATTCGATCCTTTTGGTCATTTGATGACAAAGGGGGAGAATTTTGAGTTAGTCTTCAAGCAGGTCTTTCTATATGGGCGTTTTTTTCCAAGTTACAACTCTCGTTCTTCTGAGACTTTATTGGATCGAGTTGTAAACTTAAACCCGATGGTGCTCTGATACTTTTGATATGTTTTTCTGCATGCTTATTCCTCGCATATATTATTGCACACATGCTGAATTACATCAGTCACCATATTTCATCATGCATTTCAAATTCTTCATTGTTATATGTAAAATGCGTGTATGAATTACAAGATATAGGGGGAGATCTCCATGATTCAACTCTTCAAGTGTGCATTGCTTCAAAAGCAAATTCCTCACTATGCACATCTTCAGGGGGAGTTCTTCTATATCTTGCAATCAAATTCCTCAATATCAGTATTTACACTTCATATGTTTATCCCCGTTGAAAACTTAACCTATATTGTCATCAATCACTAAAAAGGGGGAGATTGTAAGTGCATCTAGTGCCCCTTAGTGATTTTGGTGTATTGAAGACTTATAGGTTAAGGGACTAATGCGTTTGTGAGTGTGCACAGGTCTATAAGTCTATGAGAAGTTTAATATTTACAGAGAAAGTCGACCCCTAAAAATGAAGTTTCTTCGACTGAAGACATTGAATATCTGAAGACTTTCTGAAGACTTTGAAAGTGAAGAAATTGGTGTGACCGTGAAGACTTGGCATTCAATCAAGGAACATGAAGCGTGAAGACTTCTGTTTTCGTAGTTTTATTTTCTCTTTCTTGAGTAATAGGAAACACTGTACTGTTAAAGGGGGTCGAGGAAATACTAAGGAAAAATTTCCATGTGACGCTCAACTCAAAATCCTACACCTACCAATCCCTTCGAGTGAAGCCATTGGAAATCTCATACAGTTCAGTCAATTTCTTTAGTTATAGAGACGAAGTTCTTCTGGTCTCTGAGGAATTTGTTCTGACTGAGGAGTTAGGAATTCGCCAGTGCGGATTGCCTACACAGTGAGGAACATGATAGCCCTGAGGATTTTGCTACTCAAAATTCCGACCGTTGCTGTGCTATGCGCCAGCTATCCCAAAATATCTATCCACCTAACGGTCATATCATTGAAGGGCATTTATGTCTTATCATGTAGGGCCGCTCCCTAGGCTACAAATAGCCGCCCCTACAACCACTAGCTGGTTGGCTGCTTCGAGAGAAACTGACACTTGTCATTTGAGCGCAACCCATCCTCCGAGGACTTTGAGCGAAAATCATCAAGTGAGGAAAAACCCAAACCCAAACACCTACAAACCCCAAGTGATTGAGTATCACTGAAGAGATTGATCCTGCGTGGATCCGACGCTTGTTACCTTTGAAGACTGTGCTTCTTCCAGACGGTTAGGCGTCATGGTCTAGTGCATCCAAGAGGAATTGTGGATCGCCGAGTGACCAAGTTTGTGAAGGTTCGGAAGTCACCTGAAGACTTACCACGAGTGATTGGACGAGGTCTGTGTGACCTTAGTTCAAGGAGAATACAGTGAGGACTGGGTGTCCTGAGCTGCGTGTTCAGGACTGGGTGTCCGGGACTGTGTGTCCTCGAGTTTAAATACTCAGCCGCTCCAACCATACGTACAACTGAGACATCAGTTGGAACTGGTCTACCAAATCATTGTCTTCACCAAGCTTACTGGTTCTATTCCCTCAACTCGTTCATTTTCTCATAACTGTGTTGTGTGTTTGTTCATATCTGTGTTTGAAG
Organism: Triticum urartu; assembly: GCF_003073215.2. NCBI lineage: Eukaryota > Viridiplantae > Streptophyta > Magnoliopsida > Poales > Poaceae > Triticum > Triticum urartu. Next base: position 636,978,979 of record NC_053023.1, read on the forward strand.
ACTTTGACTATAGACTTTCTCAATTTCCTCTGTTTAATTTCTTCAGTCTGTTTGTCTTCATCCTGTGTTATCCTGTGCTTACGCTTCCTGTACTCTGTGCCTGTCTTCATTTCATCATGATGACCATGCTTGTATTCTGTTATATTTACTTTTGAGTACTTATTCCGCTGCTAGTAGTTCTTCGCTAAGGAATTTCCTCACCGGCAAATTCCTCCGTGAAGAATTTCATAAAAATCGCCTATTCACCCCCCTCTAGTCGATATAACGCACTTTCAACGGTGGATGAATAGTAGTAGGTGGAGGCTGGAGGAAGGTTCCGGTGGATGAATAGTATCAGGTGGAGTTTGGAGGAAGTCGACGATGGATGAACAGTAGCCCGTGGAGGCTGTAGCGAGGCAGTAGACGATGGATGAGCAGTAGCCCGTGTTGTCTCGTTTTGCAGTACGCCACACCCCTTCCAATGAACAGGACCCCATTTCGACCGTAGGCGCTCCAACACAAGTCCGTTTCCTCCGTTTTACGGTACGCTAAACCCCTCCCGATCAACAGGACCCCGTTTCGACCGTAGAAGCTCGAACAGAAGGCCGTTTCCTCCATTCTGCGGTACGCCAGACCCTTTCCGATGAACAGGACCCCGGTTGTGAGGGTTGGATGAACAGGACACCATTTTCCTCCGTTTTACGGTACGTCAGAACCCGTTTCGGCTGTTACGTCCAAGCCGGTTGGCTCCCGAAGAACATGACGCGTTTCGTTGCCTCCCGATGAACACGACGTCATTTCTCTGTTCCGACCCAGCCGGTTGGCTGCGGATGAACACGACACTGTTGCTGCCGTCTCCAGTACACTGGCCCTGGCTGTACGTATGTGCGAGTACGTGCTCAAGACTGTTGGGGAACGTAGTAATTTCAAAAAAATTCCAACGCACACGCAAGATCATGGTGATGCATAGCAACGAGAGGGGAGAGTGTTGTCCACGTACCCTCGTAGACCGAAAGCGGAAGCGTTAGCACAACGCGGTTGATGTAGTCGTACATCTTCACGATCCGACCGATCAAGTACCGAACGTACGGCACCTCCGAGTTCAGCACACGTTCAGCCCGATGACGTCCTTCGAACTCCGATCCAGCCGAGTATTGAGGGAGAGTTTCTTCAACACGACGTCATGGTGACGATGTTGATGTTCTACCGATGCAAGGATTCGCCTAAGCACCGCTACAGTAATATCGGGGTGGACTATGGTGAAGGGGGGCACCGCACACGGCTAAAAGATCAACTTGATCAATTGTTGTGTCTTTCGGGTCCCCCTGCCCCCGTATATAAAGGAGCAAGGGGGGTGCGGCCGGCCAGGGAGGAGGCGCGCCAGGAGGAGTCCTACTCCCACCATGAGTAGGACTCCCCCCTTTCCTAGTTGGAATAGGATTCGGGAGGGGGAAAGAGAAGGGAGAGAAGGAAAGGGGGGGCGCCGCCCCCTCTCCTTGTCCTATTCGGACTTGGGGGAGGGGCGCGCGGCCCAGCCCTGGCCGCCTCTCCTCTTCTCCGTAAAGGCCCACTAAGGCCCATTTACCTCCCGAGGGGTTCCGGTAACCTCCCGGTACTCCGGTAAAATCCCGATTTCACCCGGAACACTTCCGTGAAAGTGCGTTATATCGACTAGAGGGGGGGTGAATAGGCGATTTTAATGAAATTCTTCATTGAGGAATTTGCCGGTGAGGAAATTCCTTAGCGAAGAACTACTAGCAGTGGAATAAGTACTCAAAGGTAAACATAACAGAATACAATCATAGTCATCATGATGAAATGAAGACAGGCACAGAGTACAGGAAGCGTAATCACAGGGTAACACAGGATGAAGACAAACAGACTGAAGAAATTGAACTGAGGAAATTGAGAAAGTCTTCAGTCAAAGTCTTCAAACACAGATATGAACAAACATACAACACAGTTATGAGGAAATGAAAGAGTTGAGGAAATAGAACCAGTAAGCTCGGTGAAGACAATGATTTGGTAGACTAGTTCCAACTGCTGTCTCAGTTGTACATCTGGTTGGAGCGGCTGAGTATTTAAACTCGAGGACACACAGTCCCGGACACCCAGTCAAGGACACTTAGTCCAAGACACCCAGTCCTCACCGTATTCTCCTTGAACTAAGGTCACACAGACCTCGTCCAATGACTCGTGGTAAGTCTTCAGGCGACTTCCAAACCTTCACAAACTTGGTCACTCGGCGATCCACAATTCCTCTTGGATGCTCTAGACCATGACGCCTAACTGTCTGGAAGAAGCACAGTCTTCAAAGGTAACAAGCGTCGGATCCACTCAGGATCAATCTCTTCAGTGATGCTCAATCACTTGGGGTTTGTAGATGTTTGGGTTTCGGGTTTTTGGTTTTTCCTCACTTGATGATTTTCGCTCAAAGTCCTCGGAGGATAGGTTGCTCTCAAATGACAAGTGTCAGTTTCTCTCGGAGCAGCCAACCAGCTAGTGGTTGTAGGGGGAGGCTATTTATAGCCTAGGGAGCAGCCCGACATGATAAGACATAAATGCCCTTCAATGATATGACCGTTAGGTGGATAGATATTTTGGAACAGCTGGCGCATAGCACATCAACGGTCGGAATTTTGAGTAGCAAAATCCTCAGGGCTATCATGTTCCTCACTGTGTAGGCAATCCGCACTGGCGAATTCCTAACTCCTCAGTCAGGACAAATTCCTCAGAGACCAGAAGAACTTCGCCTCTGTCACCGAAGAAATTGACTGAACTGTATGAGATTTCCAATGGCTTCACTCGAAGGGATTGGTAGGTGTAGGATTTTGAGTTGAGCATCACATGGAAATTTTTCCTTAGTATTTCCTCGACCCCCTTTAACATTACGGTGTTTCCTATGACTCAAGAAAGAGAAAAACAAAACTATGAACACGAAAGTCTTCAAGCTTCATATTTCTCGCATGAATATCAAGTCTTCACGGACACACCAATTTCTTCACTTTCAAAGTCTTCATGAAAGTCTTCAGAGATACCAAAATCTTCAGTCGAAGATATTCATTTTTAGGGGTCGACTTTTCCTGTAAATATCAAACTCCTCATAGACTTATAGACCTGTGTACACTCACACACACATTAGTCCCTTAATCTATAAGTCTGCAATACACCAAAATCACTAAGGGGCACTAGATGCACTTACAATCTCCCCCTTTTTGGTGATTGATGACAATATAGGTTAAGTTTTCAACGGGGATAAACATATGAAGTGTAAATACTGATATTGAGGATTTGATTTGCAAGATATAGAAGAACTCCCCCTGAAGATGTGCATAGTGAGGAATTTGCTTTTGAAGCAATGCACACTTGAAGAGTTGAATCATGGAGATCTCCCCCTATATCTTGTAATTCATACACGCATTTTACATATAATATGAAGAATTTGAAATGCATGATGAAATATGGTGCCTGATGAAATTCAGCATGCGTGCAATAATATTAACGAGGAATAAGCATGCAGAATAATGCATCAAGAGTATCAGAGCACACTGCATCAAAAGTATTAGAGCACCATCGGGTTTAAGATTACAACTCGATCCAATAAAGATTCAGAAGAACGAGAGTTGTAAGTTAGCAAAAAAACGCCCATATAGTAGACCCGCTTGAAGACTAACTCATATTTCTCCCCCTTTGTCATCGAATGACCAAAAGGATCGAAAATGAGGACTAACGCCCCTGAAGATAATCATGTTGATGAGGGAGCGCCAGCATTGTTGGGGTTGTTGGTTGATGTAGGGTCTACCGCAGTGTCGTCCAAATCTTCATGTTCATAAGTGTCGCGCGATGAAGAATATGAGTGGCCACCAGAGAAGGAACTTGGACCTTCTTGAATTTCTTCAGTGGAGGTGCAGACCAGTCAAAATCTTCTTTGAGACCCATGTTCTTCAGATCTTCTTCACCATATAGATGTGACAGGATTGCCCAGGTGCGACCGAAGACTTGATGGAGGTAGTAGTGGTTTTTCTTCACTGCATTGTGTGTGGCAGTCATGTTGTGAGGAAGTGAACCAAACTGACGCTTAACCCATTTGTGATTTCAATCCACCTTCTGGTGAAGACTAAGCAGAAGTTCACGGTCAGTCATCACACGCGGAGCAGTGGCTTGAGGAGTGGACTTGGGTGCATTGGCAGTGTCATGTGTGGCAGAGTCATCATTGGTGGAATAAGATGCAACTTTGCGAAACTGACCATCCAATGGATGAATACCTTCATCAATTACAGCTGGTGCCTTGCCCTTTCCATCAACTGAGGAATATGTCTGCTTGAGGACTTCAATTGGGGGCAAGTAGCTGAGATGATTCTGGAAATCAGCTTTGTAGTTGAGTGAAGACCTTGTCTTGAGGAATCTCATGATCCAAGGTGCATAAGGCTTCAGCTCAAACGGAGACAGTGCAACATTGGTCATAGTCCTCATGAAGAAATCGTGATAATTGATAGGAATGCCATGAACGATGTTGAATACCAGATTCTTCATGATGCCAACAATTTCCTCATCAGATGAGTCGTGACCTTTGATAGGACTGATTGTCCTCGTAAGAATACGATAAACAGTTCTGGGCACGTACAACAATTCCTTCACGAGGAATTTGGTTCTTGGTGCTTGACCTGGCTTCAAAGGTTTCATCAGCACCTGCATGTAATGATGTGTGAGCTCAGGTTCACTGTAGATGCAGCGAGCTTCTTCAAGGGGAGGACTGAGTGGTAGAGCACGAAGCAATTCAGAGGCTGGTGCAGTGTAGTGAGTGTTTTCAGACATCTAGTCCAGCACCCATGAATTCACATCTTCAGCATCTCCGGTGATGTGCAGTGTTGCATAGAATTGAAGAATCAGTTCTTCATTCCAATCGCAGATGTCAGAGCAAAAGTTGAGCAGCCCAGCGTCGTGAAGAACACTGAGGACTGGTGCGAAGCACGGTAGAGATTCCATATCCACGTGAGGAATATGCTCATGGTAGAAAATCTTCTCCTTGTTGAACAACAGTGAGGAATAGAAATTAGCTTGACTAGCAGTCCAGAAATGCCTCTTCCTAATGCGAGCAGAGTCATATGGGTTGTAATCTTCGAAGAATACGTGCTCGCCGAAGAAATCATCAGCCTTGAAATTTTGCTTGCGTGAGAATGGATCCTTTGGCTTCGGCAGAGGAGTGTCAGTGAGTTGCATCACGACCTCAGGAATCTCAATCGCAGGTTCTTCAGGCTGAGGAATTTCTGGTTCCTCCTCAGTGGCAGTCTGCGTAGTTGGTTGTTCAGCAGCAGCAGTTTCATCAGCGCTAGTGGCTGGAATTTCCTCATGGACAGATGCAGTGGGATGAGTTTCTTCAGAGCCCATGTGAACAGTTTGTATGGGGGACTGAGGAATTTGCTGTAGAGGGGTGAACATTGGAGAGTTTGGATGCTGACTTTCCCAGAATTCATCACTGATTACGGGTGTGGAGCAGCCAATGTCCACATCTTCATCTTCCATTTCTTCAATGCCAGCCTCTTCAGCTGTGAACTGAGGCATAGGCGAGGAGATGATAGGTGTTGAAGGAATCGCATCCACTTCAATTTCTTCATCCAACGGTTCAGACGAAGTAGCAGAAAGAGTTTTTTCATCAAATCCGCTGCGGATCACATATTCTTCATCAAAAGGAACAAGGTCCTTTGATGGCCTGGTTGAGATGGGAACAGCATCAATCGGATGTGCAAATGAACTTGTCATAGGCTTCATTTTCTTCGGAGCTAAAGAATCTGAAGCAGCTGATGCTTTCCTTTTCTTCACTGCAGCACGCTCTGCAGCCTTGGTCTTCTTCACATCTGATGCAGATGGAAGGATTGGAGTTGAAGTTGGTGCAGGAGCAGCTGAGGAATCTGGTTGATTTTCTTCAGGCACAACTGATGCAGTTGCCCTGAGTTCTTCAGTTTCTTCAGGCACACCACTAGTGGGTGCCCTGGCAATTTTTTCAGTGGCTGGAATGCAGTCATCAGCCCTGGAACTCACATTATCTTCAGCAGCCTGATTGTCATCAGCGGTGCTGTCATTTTCTTCAGTAGGCTGAGCAGATGCTTCAGCCTGAGGAATTTCCTATTGCGTTGGGGCTGCAACATTGGAAGTGAAGTTATCCGCAAGTTTCACAAAACGAACCTTGGCTCCAAGCCAATCAGCGCGATATGCTTCAGAGTCATCACTGAGTTTCTTAATCTCAGTCTGAGTAGTGACAAGTTCTTCAGTTGTCATAGAGACAACGTTTTTCTTCAGATAGCGCTCTTTCTTGTACTGTGCTTTCTTGATCTGCCTGGCCTTCTCAAATTTCCACTTTTCTTCTTGAATGAAGTGGGTCAGCATGTGACTCTGGCCAGGAGTCAGCTTGAAGTCAGGCAAGGGAGTGTTGGGGTCCTTGTGCCAATCATCAATGTAGTCGAGGATCAGCTTGGGATCCAAAAGCAGTGGCACCTCTGATCCTTTGGCTCTAGCGGCCCTGACTTGCCTGTCTCTGATGATTTCTGCAAGTTCATCATCATCAGCTTCGTCTTCATCAGACGGCACTTGGAAAGCGACTTGCTTCTTCTGAGGACTTGGGCGTGGACCTCGTCCAGCAGTGGCCTTTGTCTTGAGCAATGAGGGGCCAGCTGAGGAACTTGGTGCAGCTGAGGAACTAGCTGAAGGCTTTGGCGGAGGAGCTGAGGAGTTTGGAGGAATAGGAGCAGCATGAGGAATTGGCCGTGAGGGCTTTGATGATTCTGACCGTGAGGGCATTGCTGAGGAAGCACTTGGCTTGCGCGCAGGCTTCTTTGACATAGCCTTCTTTGGCTTGACAGCAAGGACCTCAGCAGAGGTAGCAGCAGCAGAGTCTTCATTGAATTTCCTCACTGTTTCTTTGACTTGCTTTGCCAACTTGCCTTGGCGCTTGGCCCATTCATCAGGATAGTCCTCACCGCGCTTGAGGCTGGTGGGATCAGCAATTTGGCCAGGTGCCAGTGGTGCTCTTGGGCATGGAGGATTGAGTGCGAATTTCTTCATGTACTTAGGAGTGACATATCTATACTCCCTCCATTCTCTTGCCCATCTCCTCTCTATCTTCTGAATGCGCACTTTGCGCTCACTCTTGGTTTCCTCAGTAGGTGTGCAGTACCCAGCATATATGTCATCAGGGATCTCAAACGCTGTATTTACCTCAGGCCTCTTTCCTCCCTTCTGTGGCCTTTTACCATCAGCCATTTTCTTCAGTTGAGGAATTTGAACAATTGAATTCCCTGAAGAAGTATGCAACTTTTCTTCGAGGAACGCTGCAAATGAGTTAAGTTGATGAGAACCTAGTGATTCAGCAGCTGACATGTGTACCTGTGAACAGAGTATAGTTGCGAGGAATTTGGAGAGGTCATATGCGTTCTCGGAAGGTTTTTCAAAATGAACAAGTTTGAGGAATTTGACCAGATGAGTTTTGAAGATTTTCACTAAGCGTTCTTTTTCTTAGGTTCCAGAGTTTATGTCCTGTACAGCATTCACTTATTGCTATTTCTTCAAGTTGGTTTTCTGCTATGTGAATGTGATCGGACCCTTCCTCTCTATGCTATACTCAACCCAATCTGTTCACAAATTCCTCTGGTTCCTAATGCAAGAAAGAGTTCCAGAGTTGTATAGATTTTCACAAAGTGAATGCGATTTTCACTAGCAGCAGAGTGTGCTATCAGAACCTTTGGTTTGCATCAAGATCCGAACTTCTATATGGATAAGGTTCCTAATTCTTGCATTATTGAAGATCGCATTTACAGAAGAGGAAAGCATGTGGGGCTCTTTCTGGGGCTGTGGATGGAAATGGCAAGCTAGGTTCTGAAAAGGCATAGTATTCGTGGAATGGGGGCAGCTCCTTTACGACACCTGTCAGCTAGCATGCTCTATTTCGAGAAGGCTATTGTGTGGTTTTGTTTCGTTGCTAGCTTCGAAAGGTTCCATACATCTATAATTTTTTAGTAGGTTTTAATCTCAGAGGTTTCATTCTATCTGATGCTAGGTTCGGCACCTTTTCCTTCTCCTACTGTGAAGTACTCCATTTGTTCGTGCATGCATGCATAGCTTGTGCATGACTCTGACCAGACACAAAGCAGTACTAACACACGTACTCAGCTAGCACATGCAAACTAACTAATCTGAGATTAATCAAGATTATGATACAACATGCTAGGCGAAATGGCGATGCGTCGGAGAGACCTGGTTGTGGACACCCACGACAGCTCAGTATCAGTGCAGAACGGCACCAACACGCTGTTTGGTGATGTGCTGGAAGTGTTCTATCATCCAGGGATTATGTGAGTGTCGGTTTTTTGTGCTTCCATTTCCGAGTTGTTTTCCATTTTTTGTGATGATTTTGATGAATGTCCAACCCCTAAACTGTGAGCTAGAGAACGGCCCTTCATTCTGTCTGATACAAACCCAAACTGGCGTGAATGCGGGCCAACTCAGGTTTAATCATTTCGCGTGCACTAGCAATTAATTCATCATTTCGCGTGCTTATTACTCACACCTCACAAAAAATGTTTCAGGTCCATCATTGGATCTCTTAGTTTTTCGTTAATGCCATTGAACAAGCTAGTACACTATCTATGATTGCTTTTGTTTACTTCTTTCCTTTCTCAGGTCGTTTTCATTTTTGCAAGTGTCCTTTCTCTACTCGTTGACTCTGACTCTCTGAGCTTGTATGGACTGACGACTGCCGAGTCTCCTATCTTTGCCACTTATGTGCGATAGTACATGGACCTGAACATTACCAGCGTACTAAGTTCAACTAGTGCCCATATAGGTTGTACATCAACTCTAGAATCTATTGGCATGTTAGGTTCTAGCTGTTCTATTCCATGAAATCAGGGCACGCCTGAAGACTTTCTTGTTACAAGTGTTCTCCAATCTGTGTCGCACTACACGTCGTTCGGTTCTAGCTAGGCAAATCTCGTCGCAAACGTGGCTGATGGACTTAACAAGGAGGCATATGAAATACTCCCTCGGTCCTTTTTACTCTGCATATAAAAATTGTCTGAAGTCAAACTTCGCAAAGTTTGACCATATTTATATGAAAAAATGTCAATATCTACCATGTTAAAGTTATACAGTATGAAACTTTAAGTCATGACGCATCTGCTGGTATTGATTTCACGTTGTGAATGTTGGTGTTTTTTTCTATAAAGTTGGTCAAACTTTACGAGGCCTGACTTCAGACAAATCTTATATGCGAACTAAAAAGGACTGGAGGGAGTACCAATGCACTGCATGTCAGATCCGACCGATGCAAGAAACTAGAGGGTAGCACCGCTTCCTTCGGAGAGGGAAGAAAACGAGCATGCGATAATGGAGACCGTAGTTTTGTGTTGCGAACAAGATGCAAATTTTATGCTCTTTCTTTCTTGGTTTATTCACTGTAATTCTACAACTTACATAAAAAATTATTCAACTGTCTCTATGAATAGATTAGCCTTACAAGATACACATGCAAGCCAGTGATAGTGCTATGGTCTACTATTCATGCACAACCGTGTGTGCTAAAAATAAAACAAGAGAACCAGTGCAATGCTTTTGCCACAGATGCACTAGAAAGAAGAAAGATGTCATGTGCTACGCAGCATTGCCAAGACAAGGACAGCCATATACGAACAAGACGCTGCAGGACCATTTAGGCTGCAGGTGCACTGTCATCTTTAGAGTTCCAGTCTGCTACTTGTAATAAGATTACCATTTTGGTACGCTGGCACTACTTTCCACTTTTACTCGTCATAACCTACAATGGAAGGACCGTGTCACACTGTCCATTGAGCAAACACATGTGTGTCTTAATGTTTATAACTAGCCAATTGTATTAAACTCTCGTCAATAAAAAGGTATTGCATGTCCATGGCGCTTCTACATGAGAGACAAGCATGTACAATGTAGTTAGAGCAACTCCAACACGCCGACCTATTTTGTCTCTGCATGCCCGTTTGGATCAAAACGAACACAAAAGTCAGCTCAACGCACCGCGTGCCCGTGGGGCAAGACCGACGACGAGGCAGAGGGCATCATTGGCTCCGCCGAGGCCGCGCCACGCCCATGAAGCTGGCACATCCACAGTTGTCGCCGACAATGTGGAAGAGTAGAGCACGGTAGGCCGCCACCACTCGGTTCCCAAGAAAGCCACCACTCCTCCCCCCTCGCGTTGAAGTCAAGCTTGGTGAGCTCAACATCGGCAGCCGATTAGCTGCTTGGCGGCAATGTGGAGGCGGACGACTTCACTTTACAGGTCTCCGAAGGCAGAGGTTATGGAGGAAGAGCTGGAGAGCGCCGAGACGAAACTGCAGAAGGCACCAAGCGCAGAGGTTATAGAGAGGGATGGGATAAAATGTGCCCGGTCAAACAAAAAGAGTGCACACATACAATTGTGCAAGGTTCGGGCAATGAAAATAAAGGTTCCGGTGTATTATATTGAGAGGAAGAGATAGATAGATAGATAAATAGATAGGGAGGGGTGTGGTAAAAGGTGTCTATCAAATAAAAAAGTGCAAACATATGATCATGCAAGGGTTGGGCAATGAAAAATAAAGATTCCCGTGTCGTTATAACATGAGGAAGAAGTAGATATATAACGAGGGATGGGATAAACGATGCCCAGTCAAATAAAAAGAGTACACGCATGTAATTGCGCATGGTTCGGGAAATGAAAAATAAGGGTTCCCGTGTCATTATAATGAGAGGAAGAGAGAGATAGATAGGGAGGGATGAGATAAAAGGTGCCTGTCAAAAAATGTGCACATATATGATCGTGGAAGGTTTGGGCAATGAAAAATAAAGGTTCCCTTGTCATTATAACGTGAGGAAGAAGTAGATATATAGATAGGGATGGGATAAACGGCGCCCGGTCAAATAAAAAGAGTGCACACATGCAATTGTGCAAGGTTCGGGAAATAAAAATAAAGTTTCCCGTCTCATTATAATGAGAGGAAAAACATTTTTATCCTGGCCTTCCGCGCCTCTATGTCGGCTGTCTCGTCCCGCCGACGTCCCGGCCTCCCCCACCTAAGCACCGGGCTAGCCGCCACTGGTAGGGGCACGATGGCGTCAAGTGCCATGGCCTTGGCGTCAACCATCTGCTGGTAAGCCGGTGGCGCGCAGTCATAGCGATGAGCATGAGAACATGCGGTGAGGGGTGCGATGTCGTCGAGCTCAGCCGCTGACATGGCCTCTCCACGAAGAGAAATGGGCATCGGCTGCATCGCCGACGCGCGGGGCGACTCAGGCAGCACCATTCGAGGAAATGCAGATGATCCGGTGCTGGCCGCGGGCATGGCGGCGTTGACGAGGCCGTGCTGGCCAGTGTTTAACCCTAGGTACATCAGCACCTCCCTCGTTGCTGCCGTGACGCGGGCGTTGGTGGCCTCCTACTGCGCGACGACGGCGATGGCGACCGTCGCGATGGCTTCATCCCCTGTGTCCGCTGCGTGCCTCTAGCCCTTTCTCTTCGCTGGCTCCCTTGCCCGCTCCTCGGGTGTCAGCTTCTTCGGCTTGGGCGCGGCGACGGTCTTGCGGGAGGCGCGAGGCTTGCCTTTGCTGGGGAGGGGGGCGGTCGTGATGCCGGACAAGGCGGGAGGCGAGGCCGGCGGCGGAATTGAGGTCGTCGTCCATGGCGAGCGGCGGGAGCGTGCGCGGGGCGGGAGGGTTTTGGGGAAAACGGAGGGAAATGGTGGAGGCTGCCACCGACTGGCGGGTCGGGGGTAGTTGGCCCGTGTCGCGCGCGTTCGCGACGACGCAAATGAGGCTCAAAAATGGGTGGGTTGGTGTACGAAAAGCGGACGCGCATTCATTTGGGTCACTTTTCTGTCCGCCACAACCCAAACAGACGCACAAAAACGAAATGGGTCGCCGCATTGGAGTTGCTGTTGTTATTTTGGACGGCCTCATTTATGGGATATGCTAGAGGTGATCTAAACCCAATAATCTATGGTCCTTCAAACGAGCTAACCCTGACTTTTTTTTAGATCAACGAGCTATCCCTAACTGGTAACTGTCTAGTTCTGCCCTTCTAAAGTACTAGCCTGCATGGTTGGTTACTGGAGAGATCCATGTGTGGCCTCGCTAGCACAGGACACTAGGTTGACTATAAATTAGAAGACCATATATTAGGCATGGGTCAAGCTTGGAGCTCAACGTTGACCAACGCTAGTATCCATTTTGGAAACCTGCTAGCTGCATAACGATGTCAGAACTGGTGCGTAGAAAGCTGAATCATAGTGTGAGACGTTTTACTACTATTCAACATGTTCTTGAGTGCACTCTCAGTCATCCGTCTGTATTCATTGTGTTGTAACTCTACATAGCGATTAATAATGAAACTGAACACAACTACACAGCGCCGAACCTCCTTTATATACACCTCCTCTATAAGTAGTCTTCCTTAAAGAAAGAAAGCTAGGGTTCCTGCCTCTCACCGGCGCCGTCGCAGGTCCGCCTCGTCTTCGGTGGCCCTAGGGCCATGGATGCGCGGTGGAACCTGCCAAGGACCGGTGGGAGGGCTTCGTTTCTAGTTGTTTTTTCCTGTCTTGTTAGGGTTTGTGTCCTACTCAGGAAGACGAGACGACGGCCGTTCCCTAAAGATGGAATAAATGTCTCCCCGCCTAGCCCTCGTTCCGGCGGTGCGTCTAGCATAGTTGGTGGGCGTGTGGAGGTGTGTCTCAGGTGGATCTATCTTTGATGGATTTGCTCGGATCTCGTCGTTGTTCGTCTACGTTCGTGTGTCTTTGGGTTGAATCCTTCCAACCTACGTTATTCTTCATCTACGGCGGTTGCTGTTCTGGTGTGCTGGTCCTATGGGGCCTTAGCACGACGACTTCCCGACTGTCTACTACAATAAGTTGTGCCCGACTCCGACGATGGAGGGGTGATGACGGCGTTGCGTCTTCGGCTCGCTTCAGTGCTTGCAGTCGTCGCTAGGTGTTTTACTGCTGGATGTAATTTTTATTGCTGGTGTTCGTTGTACTGCCATGATTGAAGATGAATAGAGTGAAAGTTTTTGGCAAAAAAAAGGAAAATCCCTCGAAGGAGATAATAAAGAACCCAAAGCAGATGGTATCCTACTGCAAGGGTGTCTTGTAGTTTACAGAGGTACTAGTATATAACATCTCTTGGACAGAAGTGAATTGCAGGGGCTCATATAATTTGCAAGCACCTGGCACAGCCTCGTATTTTATTGTAACACAAAGTAGAGATTTTCTACCTACAGCTAAAATTAAGTTCCAATGACTACCTAACAAATTCATATACAATAGGAATGGTATATACTACAAAGCAAACGTACATGCTTTTACATCGAGAGGGTATATACCACCCAAAAAATGTTTACATCTTCAAGATGGGTTGTATAATATTAAAAAATGCAGTATATAACACAAGCAAATAAATTCTGGACTGCTCTGCATTCTCTGGTATTCAGTGTGAACATGCTTGTTGGTTGGAGCAAAGAAGCATGTGTAGCTCGAGTACATACTCCTTGATGCAATGCTTGTCACCCATGGTGTGTAAAAAGATACTCCCTCCGTCCTATGATATAAAAGCGTATAGTGTGAAAAACACTCTTACATTGTGGGACGAAGAGAGTAGATTCATTTGGTAATGTTATTCTACTGTAGTTTTGATTTACTGCACCTAACTGGGATACACTCAAGGAATTGATCGGCCTGTAAAAACGGCCGCTCAATGCATGCGGCCATGCCATGCATACAAGTCCGCTTGGCCTCTCCTCAATGCTAGCAGTTGTAGCAGTCTACGGAGTACAATTACCTCCTGTACTTACAACGCTTTGGCGCATGGAATCGGTCGGCTATACGTATAACTGTGCTTCAACTACCAATTAATCTACTAATAGGCGAGCTTTGTTTTAGACGTGCACTGCTCGCCCGAAAGAAATGGTCAGCCAGCGACTCTATAGAAGCATGCAAGATCGCCGGAAAATAACCTGCGCCGTCGTTCCAACCATGGCATTATCTGTACCAAAACTACAACATGCTGCTGTCCCTTGCGGCACTGGTGCAACCAACCGACGGCTGGAAGAAACAGAATCACAAACCAACGAAATGCAAGCTAATCACCAAACCTGAAACGTAGTAACAATCAGTAGGGAGATTGCACCTCGTTTGTTGATAGATAATAGACAGAGGAGTCGAATGCCCAACTGTGATTTTTATATATTGTCTCAGTTTAGAAAAAAGTGGTTGGGACCTGTTTTTTAGATACTACAAAAAAAACAGTATAAGAGATACCATTGTATCTTAAACTACAGTATTTCTTTCATCCAAACATTCCAAATTATTTAATACCGAGTTTTTTCCAGAAACCACGGTATTTAAAGAAAACTGCAAAAAATCTTTGCATCCAAACGCACCTTATAAATGGTTAAAACAACAGTTTTACTTAAAACAACCAATAGCAGCAGTGCAAAGTCAAAATATTTTTGAAGAGGATTCCCTATTAGTAGTAAGAGGTAAATGGCTAAAAGAATCTGTGTATTTATATCCAATTTTTTCTTGAATAATTGGATCACGAGCGCTTGTTTACAGAATTAAACAAAAAATTACGGATATCAAATCTGCAAGCGGAATGCATTTAAATTGGCATATATGCACAGTACAAACATTACCAATTTTGTTGACTGGTCTAACAAATCACCGACAGTGTGTGAACGAATGATTAGGTAGCAATCAGTCAAGCAACCTCAGATGTCCGCACAAATGGGAAAAATTGCAGTACAGATGTACATAGGAACATCCGGTTCTATAATCAAATTCGAAATAAGAGAGTCCAAATAATCCAAATGTAGGTGGGCAGATTAAAGCAGGTGCATATACTGGCAGCGGTATGTGGGCAGGAGCTAGATCAGATCCACAACTGACCCAACCGAGCCAGCCAGCTAGCATCCACCCAATCCGTGGCGGAAGTGTGCCTGCTGGACCGGATCCACCCGGGGCCGGCCTTGCCCATGTCTTCTGCAGAGCTTCACATCATCTTCTTCGACGCTAGCTGCCTGGCTCTTCACCGGCCCCGTCAAGCACCTATTCTTCTACTGCCATGTCGATCCGGCCGCCGCGCTCTTGCTCCTCGCTGCCTCCCTGCCGCACATGCTCTGCCGCTTCTTCCTGCTCCTTCCCACTCGCCGACACCTTCAGCTCTGCCACGAGACGGTGAGGTTGTGGTGGTGGACCCCAAGGTCAGCGAGGCGAGGTGGTGAGGGTGGAGGCTGGCTCCGCTGGAAAGGAGACAGCTGGGCAGGGGAGGTGGATTTTGATGTCCAGCCCCGTGCAACAGGAGGAGGCACGGCGGCCGTTGTAGCCTTGTAGGTAGGGGAGGAAGGTGGAGAGAGATCTGGATGGAGAAAAGAAAGAGATGGGTCGGGGTGGGGGGCATGGGAACTTTTTAATGGACTGGGCACCGTGCAACGTGGGAACCTTTCATGGGCCGATTACTGGCGCGCACAGGGTCGCAGACTAGGGCCTGGATCTAGTGCATAGCCACCTGCATGCGTGGTCCAGAATCCTGTCAAAGAGGAAATAAATGCAAGAAAATCTAACAGTGGAAAGTTTGGGACCAGATCCCAAACTCAACATGTGGCTATGATTGCCACCTCCATAAGATTGTTGCATAGGTTTGCTTTTCCATATATATATATATATATGTGAAGAAAAACGACGGAACCAGTGAAGACTATGCAAAGTTGACGAATATGAATAATTTGAGGAATTTCAATTTTTGATGGTGGCGTGATCCACCGTATAAGAATGATGATTTTAGACACCGCGTACAATTATCGTAGGGTTCTGAGAATCAAATTCTTCGTTAATTTCTTCACACTAAGAGTGTTATTCTTCATTGATTGAAGACAAACGTTTCTTCATGTGTTGCACATCTAAATCATCAATTTTGCATAAGTGTTAGGATGAGTGTCCTTTTCAAAGAACATTCGAAGATTATAGGATATTTAGCTCACACCGCAACTTGCTAAATCTCTTCTCATCCAAGGGTTTTGTGAAGATATCGGCTAGCTATTCTTCAGTCTTCACATGCTCAATAGAAATGTCGCCCTTCAACACATGATCATGAAGAAAATGATGACGAATCTGAATGTGCTTTGTCTTCGAGTGCTGAAATGGGTTGTGAGCAATCTTGATGGAACTCTCATTGTCACAGAAGAGAGGCACATTCTTCATGTTGACGCCGTAGTCCTTGAGAGTTTGCTTCATCCATAGCAATTGGGCACAGCAAGAACCAGCGGCAATGTACTCAGCTTCAGCAGTAGATAGTGATACGCAGTTCTGTTTCTTCAAGGACCAACAGACCAAAGATCGTCCAAGGAAATGACATGTACCAGATGTTGACTTGCGATCCACATGATCACCAGCATAATCAGAGTCAGAATATCCAACAAGATCAAAAGCCGAGCCCTTGGGGTACCATAATCCAAGTGTTGGTGTGTGAGCTAGATATCGAAGAATATGCTTCACAGCCTTATGGTGTGATTCCTTCGGTGCAGCTTGAAATCGGGCACACATGCAAACACTAAGCATTATATCTGGCCTAGATGCACATAAGTATAATAAGGAACCTATCATGGAGCGGTATACCTTATGATCGAAGTCAATACCATTTTCATCAGTGCATAGATGGCCATTTGTGGGCATTGGAATTTTGACGCCTTTGCAATCTTGCATGCCGAATTTCCTCAGTACATCCTTGAGGTATTTCTCCTGAGATATGAATATGCCATTGTGTTGTTGACGAATTTGAAGACCTAAGAAAAATTTCAACTCTCCCATACTAGACATTTGATATTCTTCACTCATCATATAGGCAAATTCATCACTATAACGTTGGTCAGTACAGCCAAAGATAATATCATCAACATATACTTGGCACACAAACAATTCACCATCATAAGATTTAGTGAAAAGAGTAGGGTCGAGTGAACCGGGTTTGAAGCCTTTCTTCATGAAGAGTTCCTTCAAAGTATCATACCAAGCCCGTGGGGCCTGCTTGAGGCCATAGAGGGCCTTGTTGAGTCTGAAGACTTTGTCAGGATTCTTTGGATCTTCAAAACCTGGGGGTTGAGCAACATATACTTCTTCCTCAAGCTTACCATTGAGGAATGCACTTTTCACATCCATTTGATATAGAGTGATATCATGATGGTTAGCATAAGCAAGTAATATGCGAATAGCCTCAAGTCTAGCAACAGGTGCAAAAGTTTCATCGAAATCAATTCCTTCAACCTGTGTGTAGCCTTGAGCTACAAGCCGTACCTTATTCCTCACCACAAGGCCATTTTCATCTTGCTTGTTGCGGTAGATCCACTTTGTGCCGATGATATTGTGCTTGCGAGGATCTGGACATTTGACCAGTTCCCAGACATTGTTGAGCTCGAACTGATGTAATTCTTCTTGCATGGCCTGAATCCACTCAGGCTCCAGAAATGCTTCATCTACCTTAGTGGGCTCTGTAATAGAGACAAAAGCATACTGCCCACAAAAGTTAGACAAATGTGAAGCTTTTGAGCGTGTGAGAGGACCTGGCGCTTTGATGTCATTGATGATCTTTTCAATTTGCACTTCTTTTGCAATGCGAGGATGAGCTGGTTGTCCTTAAAGAATTTGATCAGCGTTTTCTTCAGCACCATTTTCTTCAGCATTTTCTTCAGGTGCATTAGCTCGACGTTCTTCATGTTCTGGAATGAATTCTTCAGCAGATTCTTCAGTAGGAATGACATCCTCAGTAGCGTTGAACTTGATAGTTTCCTCAGGTGCTGGTTCATCTATCACAGTAGGTAGGTGCTCTCTTTGCGAGCCACTAGTTTCATCGAACCGCACATTTACAGTTTGAACAACTTTGTGAAGAACGTTGTTGAAGACTCTGTAGGTGTGCGAGTCCTTTCCGTAACCAAGCATAAAACCTTCATGTGCTTTCGGTGCAAATTTTGAGTTGTGATGAGGATCTCTAATCCAACATTTAGCACCGAAGACTTTGAAATAACTTACATTGGGTTTCTTATCAGTGAGGAGTTCATAGGCAGTCTTTATGAAGAATTTGGGAAGATATACTCTGTTGATGATGTGGCATGCAGTATCAATTGCCTCAGTCCAGAAACGACGAGGCGTTTTGTATTCATCAAGCATAGTGCGAGCCATCTCAGCAAGAGTCCTGTTCTTGCGCTCCACGACGCCATTCTGCTGAGGAGTGTAGGGAGCAGATAACTCATGAGTAATACCAAGTTCATCAAGATAGTTATCGAGACCAAAATTCTTGAACTCAGTGCCATTGTCACTTCTGATGTGATTGATCTTCACACCAAAGTTGGTTGAAGCCCTCGAGGAAAAATCATTTGAAGACTTCCTGCACTTCATGTTTGTAAGTAACAAGGTGTACCCATGTGTAGCGAGAATAATCATCAACAATAACGAAGCCATATTGAGATGCTTCATTTGAGATAGCAGAATAATGATTAGGACCAAAGAGATCCATGTGAAGCAATTCAAATGGGCGAGTGGTGGTCATGATAGTCTTCGCTGGATGCTTGGCCTTGGTCATCTTCCCAGCTTCACAGGCTCCGCATAGGTGATCCTTGAGGAATTTGACATTCTCGATGCCAATGACATGCTTTTTCTTCGCAAGCATGTGCAAATTCTTCATGCCTGCATGACCAAGTCGTCGATGCCAGAGCCAGCCTTCTGAAGCTTTTGCAAGTAAGCACACGGCTGGTTGTGGTCCTGTAGAGAAATCAACAATATATAGATCTCCTCTCCTAAAGCCTTCAAAGACTTTGGAATTGTCAGCTTCCATAACCACAACACAACGGTACTTGCCAAAGACAACAACCATATCAAGATCACAAAGCATTGAGACAGACATAAGGTTGTATCCTAAGGACTCAACAAGCATGACTTTGTCCATGCGTCGATCCTTTGTAATCGCAACCTTACCTAGACCCAATACCTGACTTTTGCCTTTGTCAGCAAAGATGATATGCTTCAGATGCGACGGAGATAATGGAGCATCCATCAATAGATTCTTGTCACCAGTCATGTGGTCTGTACATCCACTATCGAGGACCCACTCAGTGACTTTGGGTTGATCATCCTTCAAATGAATTAGTGCAGCTTACAAACTCATATACTTCATCAGTGAAGAATATGACATCAATTCATCAGATCAATTTCATCAAGTAAAAGAACTGATAAAGCAATATGAGGACGTGATAAATGAAAGTTCATTTCTTCATGATTAGCCTGCATCCTATCAGGCATGCTCAGGTCTCCAGCAAATTCTTCAGACGATTATGTGCGTCTGGAGACCTGACCCTGCAGAAGAGATTAGTTCTTTTTCTTCACCACCCACATCTGAAGGGGTGGCAAAGAGTTCATCATTCTGCGAGCTCCATACGAGAAGGATGGCATAGAAGCCAATTCATTTCGTTTCACATAAGATGGGTTAGAGTAAGCATATGAGTAAGTAGAGAAATTCTTCGAGGACTTATGGACATAATGATTTGAAGAATAATGTGCATATCCATAATCCTTAGATCTTCCCTGCGAAACAGACGGGTTAGCATGATGATGTTTATATGAGGACTTTGATCCATATGAGGAATTTGGTCCGTATGAGGAATTTGATCTGGGGTTCCTATTCTTCACAGGTGGCGTCATGATGACATTCACCTGAAGATTTTCAAGGCATCTTTTGGGAACCCAGATTTTCTTCATCGAGGAGCTGTTCCTGCAGTTAGTGCCAACAAATCTAGCAAATACTTCACCATTCTGATTTTTGAATAGCTTATAGTTGGAGTCAATTGACTCATCATCAGAATGAGGAGATTCACATGCAAAACCAGATAAGTTAGATGGATCAACTGGAGGTCCCTTTGTAGCAACCCATGTAGTTTTGGGGTACTGCTCAGGCTTCCAATATGTACCATCAGCATTGAGTTTCCTCTCAAAGGCGATACCCTCTTTCCTAGGGTTCCTGTTGAGGATCTGCTTTTTAAGCACATCACAAAGAGCCCGATGCCCTTTGAGGCTTTTGTACATGCCTGTCGTGTACAATTCCTTCAGCCCTGCATCGTCAATGATACTAGAAATGTCCTCAGATGAGGAATTAGTGATAGCAGAGGCATGTGAAGAATTTGAAACATTAGCAGCATTTGAACATTCAGGTGAAGAATTAGCAGATTCACGTTCAATGCACTTCAAGCATGGAGGAACAAATTCTTCCTGAGATGCGATGATTTGTTGAGCAAGTAATGAATCGCGCTCCTTCTGAAGATCTTCATAACTCACTCTTAGCTTCTCAAAGTCTTGCTTTCTTTGAAGAAATTCATAAGAAAGCTTCTCATGATCCGATAAGAGAGTGTTATGTTGATCTTCAAGGGTGTCATACTTAATATGAAGTCTCTGAAGACTTTCAGCCAAAGCTTTTGACTGATCCATGTCCTCACCCAACATATCATCACTCTTGTTTAGCATATAATGAGCTTTTTCCAAAGCTCTTTGTTGTTTAGTAGCAAGGGAAGCAAGTTTGACATAGCTGGGTCCAAATTCATCACCAGATTCATCATCACTGGACTCGGATAGGTAGCATTCAGTTACCACAACATCTTTTGCCATAAGGCATGATGCAGAAGATGATGATTCTGGTTCGAATGTCATCGTTTTGAGAGATTCCTTGAAGTCCTCAAACCAAGGATCATGACAAGTTCGATGACCTTCATAGACCTCAGAGAGACGATCCCAAATGAGCTTCGCATGATCGAGATGCATGATATTCCTGAACTGATTTAGTGACAGGCTGGAGCAGATGACATCCTTTGCTGTGAGGTTGAGAAGAGTATACTTGCGAATGTCATCAGCATCCGCCATCTTGCACAGATTAGTCAGGCCAATCTCAGTGACGGTCCACAACTCACTGTTCATCGCCATGAGGCGTTTCTTCATCATGGCCTTCCACTTGGGATACTCGTGACCGTCAAAGATGGGGCATGTCAACTTCATCATACCTGCGGTCGACATAACTAAAACTCCAGGCGGTTAAACCAAAATCACACAGAACAAGGGAGTACCTTGCTCTGATACCAATTGGAAGTGCGTTATATCGACTAGAGGGGGGGTGAATAGGCGATTTTTATGAAATTCTTCACTGAGGAATTTGCCGGTGAGGAAATTCCTTAGCGAAGAACTACTAGCAGCGGAATAAGTACTCAAAGGTAAACATAACAGAATACAAGCATAGTCATCATGATGAAATGAAGACAGGCATATAGTACAGGAAGCGTAATCACAGGATAACACAGGATGAAGACAAACAGACTGAAGAAATTGAACTGAGGAAATTGAGAAAGTCTTCAGTCAAAGTCTTCAAACACAGATATGAACAAACATACAACACAGTTATGAGGAAATAGAACCAGTAAGCTCGGTGAAGACAATGATTTGGTAGACCAGTTCCTGTCTCAGTTGTATGTCTGGTTGGAGCGGCTGAGTATTTAAACTCGAGGACACACAGTCCCAGACACCCAGTCAAGGACACTTAGTCCAAGACACCCAGTCCTCAACGTATTCTCCTTGAACTAAGGTCACACAAACCTCGTCCAATCACTCGTGGTAAGTCTTCAGGCGACTTCCAAACCTTCACAAACTTGGTCACTCGGCGATCCACAATTCCTCTTGGATGCTCTAGACCATGACGCCTAACCGTCTGGAAGAAGCACAGTCTTCAAAGGTAACAAGCGTCGGATCCACTCAGGATCACTCTCTTCAGTGATGCTCAATCACTTGGGGTTTGTAGATGTTTGGGTTTTGGGTTTTTGGTTTTTCCTCACTTGATGATTTTCGCTCAAAGTCCTCGGAGGATGGGTTGCTCTCAAATGACAAGTGTCAGTTTCTCTCGGAGCAGCCAACCAGCTAGTGGTTGTAGGGGGGCGGCTATTTATAGCCTAGGGAGCAGCCCGACATGATAAGACATAAATGCCCTTCAATGATATGACCGTTAGGTGGATAGATATTTTGGAACAGCTGGCGGTAGCACAACAACGGTCGGAATTTTGAGTAGCAAAATCCTCAGGGCTATCATGTTCCTCACTGTGTAGGCAATCCGCACTGGCGAATTCCTAACTCCTCAGTTAGGACAAACTCCTCAGAGACTAGAAGAACTTCATCTCTGTCACTGAAGAAATTGATTGAACTGTATGAGATTTCCAATGGCTTCACTCGAAGGGATTGGTAGGTGTAGGATTTTGAGTTGAGCATCACATGGAATTTTTT
The DNA here is from genome assembly GCF_003073215.2 of Triticum urartu. Classification (NCBI taxonomy): domain Eukaryota; kingdom Viridiplantae; phylum Streptophyta; class Magnoliopsida; order Poales; family Poaceae; genus Triticum; species Triticum urartu. Next base: position 637,001,307 of record NC_053023.1, read on the forward strand.
CCTTAGTATTTCCTCGACCTCCTTTAACAGTACGGTGTTTCCTATGACTCAAGAAAGAGAAAAACAAAACTATGAACACGAAAGTCTTCAAGCTTCATATTTCTCGCATGAATATCAAGTCTTCACGGACACACCAATTTCTTCATTTTCAAAGTCTTCATGAAAGTCTTCAGAGATACCAAAATCTTCAGTCGAAGATATTCATTTTTAGGGGTCGACTTTTCCTGTAAATATCAAACTCCTCATAGACTTATAGACCTGTGTACACTCACACACGCATTAGTCCCTTAACCTATAAGTCTTCAATACACCAAAATCACTAAGGGGCACTAGATGCACTTACATTCCGATATCCAAACATAGGCTTCCAATATATCAATCTTCATGTCTCGACCATTTCGAGACTCCTCGTCATGTCTGTATCACATCCGGGACTCCGAACAACCTTCGGTACATCAAAACATATAAACTCATAATATAACTATCATCATAACGTTAAGCGTGCGGACCCTACGGGTTCGAGAACTATGTAGACATGACCGAGACACGTCTCCGGTCAATAGCCAATAGCGGAACCTGGATGCTCATATTGGCTCCTACATATTCTACGAAGATCTTTATCGGTCAAACCGCATAACAACATACGTTGTTCCCTTTGTCATCGGTATGTTACTTGCCCGAGGTTCGATCATCGGTATCTCAATACCTAGTTCAATCTCATTACCGACAAGTCTCTTTACTCGTTCTGTAATACATCATCCCGCAACTAACTCATTAGTTGCAATGCTTGCAAGGCTTAAGTGATGTGCATTACCGAGAGGGCCCAGAGATACCTCTCCGACAATCGGAGTGACAAATCCTATTCTCGAAATACGCCAACCCAACTAGTACCATTGGAGACACCTATAGAGCACCTTTATAATCACCCAGTTACGTTGTGACGTTTGGTAGCACACAAAGTGTTCCTCCGGTAAACGGGAGTTGCATAAGTCATGAAGAAAGCAATAGCAACATACTAAACGATCGGGGTGCTAAGCTAACGGAATGGGTCATGTCAATCACATCATTCTCCTAATGATGTGACCCTGTTAATCAAATGACAACTCATGTCTATGGTTAGGAAACATAACCATCTTTGATCAACGAGCTAGTCAAGTAGAGGCATACTAGTGACAATCCGTTTGTCTATGTATTCACACATGTATTATGTTTCTGGTTAATACAATTCTAGCATGAATAATAAACATTTATCATGATATAAGGAAATATAATAACTTTATTATTGCCTCTAGGGCATATTTCCTTCAGAGACCCGCCCGTATGTATGTACGTACCATTAGTTTTTGGAGCCTGGTTGTACGTACATGTACTCCACTTAGACGGGACTGCATGGACTGCTACATAGGGTCCGGACTGTACTACGACACGAGCCGCTGCTTGCTCGGCCACGGTTCATCCTTGTAGAGAAACCGATCGTCCAATATGTACACGTTGGCGACCGGTGGGTCCTAGCTATCAAGGAGGATAAAGACACACTTCTTTGCATGCGAAGATATAGCTAGTGGGTCCCAGCTAGCAGGGGGAGTGTTCACTTTTTTGTGCGTAATAAGGAGGCACTTCCTTGCATGCAAATATATATCTGGTGGGTTCGAGCTGTCAGCGGGAGGACCGTTTTTTTTCGTGAAATACACAGGCCCTTTCGGTGGGTCCCTACTGTCAGGTGGAGGAATCATTATTTTGCGCGTAATAAGGAGGCACTTCCTTGTGTACGGCCGTGGACCCAGCTGTCAGCCTCTCCACGTACAGTCCTCTTCCGATGGATGTCGTTCATTGACCACATTGACCACGCCGCGCCGAGAGCACCAGGGTGGTGGACGACCTTGAGGCCTAGGAAGGGAACAACACGGAGCCAAGGAAGACTCGGCAGTTGTTTCCCACGCAGAGGGGAGTACAAGGGTTTACTGGTTCGTCTGCCGTCGCCAGAGCTAGGCCAGCGATGGGAGTAGGATGGGGCGGTGAGGGCCTGCGTGGCAGCACAGCCGGCCATGGGAGGAGGGAGCAGGCAGTCCCGCCGATGCTGGTTTGAGCGGCTGGAGCAGGAAGAGCGGAGATGGAAGAAGCACGACGGCCGTTGGATGGACATTCAACAGTAACTGCTCTCGTGTGTTGACAAAGTTGACACGGCCTTGTGTGGGTGTCAACCTTTTTTTAGGGAAGTGTACGCGTCAATCTAGTAGGCCCACAAGTCAGCCTTAAATATGTGGAAAACAGCATACAACCCATCTGCCATTATTGCTAATAAATGTATAACCCATTGGCTAATTCTTAAGGATTTTTTTGAAGCCCATATAATTTTTGTTACCATTACAGCCCATATTCTGGCCACGGTTAAAAATTCAATGAAATTTTCATATTTCGATGCGGTCCAAGCTATTTTTAATCCAGAAATTTTGAATCACGTTCAAACTAATTTATAAACAATAAATTTATATCAATTTAAAACCCAACATAATTTTCTCCGGAAAAAAATTGAATTCGAAATCGTAAAAAATATTTGAAACTAATGGACGGTTTTCTGTGTTTTTAAAATTCACATCCCATTTCTTACTACTTCATTTTCTGGGCAAGCGGTTATATCGCTCTCGTCTTGAAAGACCAGCCCAGCAGGGCTAAGAAAACAAGTAGGCTTTCGTCAGGTATTTCTTAAAAAAAGTAGAATTGGGCTAATCATTTTCAGAAAGAAAAAACACAACTGCGCTCATCATGTCATAAACATAAAATATAACCATGGCTAGACAGGCCACAACCCCCACACAGCCCCGTTGTTACCCTGAACCGTCTCTAAAACTAGTAAATAACAACAATTTGTTCCTAAAAAAAGTAAATAACAACTACGCAACCTGCTGGGTCCCTGGTGTCAGCCGCTCATTGTGTAATTATCTCGTTTATTGACTACATTGATAATGGCATGGGACTCAGATGTTCAGCCATTAGGAGGAACCATTTTTTTGGGCTTGATAACGAGGCACTTGCTTGCATACTGCCATGACCCTGGTGGGTCCCTACTGTCATCCTCTCCACATACAGTCATCTTCTTATTCCTCTCAGTTGTTGACCACGTTGACAATGCCAGAAGGTGGCGCACCACACACGGTGAGCGAACCAAGGCAGAGGATGATAGCGAGGCCTCGGACGGGAACGAACAAGAGCCGTGGAAGATGCGGCAGTCTAGTCGCAGGCGGAGGGGAGTACGAGGGTTGACTGGTTCAGGTGCGGGTGCGTGTTGGGGCTGACGTCGCCGGAGAATAACATGACGTGTGGGGGAATAGAGGGATGGACTGGCCAACATTTCAGGGTACAGTAGGGCGGCGGAGGCACAACCAGCCGTGGGAGGCGGGAGCAGGCGGGACCGATAGGGTGGTTTGGTTTGGGTGGCTGGAGGAAGAAGACAAGAGATAGAAGATAAACAACAAATGTTGGATGTAAATCCAACGGCTGGTAGGCAGAATCGTTTGTTGACTAGTAAGTCGACACCACCTTGGATAGGCTTTTTCCTCGTGGGTCCCAAATGTCAGAATCCAAATCTGTCATGGCGATGCAGCCTTTCTTATGAAAATTTACAGCTCATTTGGTGTGCTAGTTCAAAACAAGTTTGTGGGTGCTGGTGTGGGCTAATCACTTGGGTTATATAATTTGCAATGAGCTCAAGCAGCCGGCTAGAGTAATTTTATTTCCCTTGGTTGGAATTTGTTACAATTTATCTCTTAATTAAACAAATGGCAAGCCATTTTCCTTATTTCAAAGAAAATATGACAGTCAAAGCCGAGTTGAAAATGGCAACAACATCTAATTCCTGCTTACAAACTGTACAAAAGAATGAGGGTTAATTGTTCATCATGTTTAGACAAAACCCAGATTGAAAAGGGCAACCACATCTAGCCCCAACACTGTTTTTGGCAGTCATAATCAAATGGATCGGTCGGGTCCATAGAATGAACATCCTGGATCATAAAATGTACTGGATTATGACCACAAGATGTTGTAAATAGAAGCCCGACACGTTCAGAAGCCCTTTTGTCAACCTGAAACTCCTTTTTTTGCTCTTCGACATACCCATCCGTCATAACCATGCTGCTGATAAACTTAAGCCCGATGGACAATAGTAACCTCGCATTCAGCAGGAAGAATGTGACAAATCTGGTGTTTGCATGGTTGGCTACATATCGTTCCGACGTTATTGTCTTCAATCGAATGTCATGAGAACTGAGAAAATCCCGGTGTGTGCGAATCCACCGATTGGTTATAACTTTCTTACCCCGTCCTGTTGCCTAAATAGACATGAAGATTGAAAACAGTTAAGGTCTAAAATAAGAGTCTCGAAAGAGCAACAGCTGAACGACTAATTCTAGTACGCTATATGCGGGCTTCCAATGTGCGTGAAATTATCACATTTATATACAACTTGTCCAGACATGGAAAACATTGCATATATAAGATCTTGACAGAATCCAGCACCATTGACAGGCTATCCATGGACAAACTCTTCATTGATCATAGAATATAATATTAGTACAAAAAGTGTACTCCAAGATGATATAGAACTTATGCGCAAAAAATTAAAATGTAGCTTATGATTACAAGTCTAGATGATAATATACAGTACCTGCAAAATTGTGGAGCCAAACACCATCTTGAAATGAGCACAGAGATCATGTATTACACCCAAGGTCTCCAGTTTAGGCACAAAGACGACAATTATTTCCGACGGTGAATAACGAGAATCAAGGATCAACCTTTGAAGTGAAGGGGCATCTTCAATGATAAGTTGCCTTCCGTCAAAAGAAATTCCAATTCCTACAAGGTTAGGTGACTTTATTTGGAGACAACCGATTCTAACTGTGAGAACAAGCACCAAGCACTCCAGGGCAGGGCAAGTGGAGTGGATGATGCTGTGCAATGAGGCCTCCGAAATACGAACCCGCGCAAGTGAAAGTTTTTTGAGAAATGAGAGTCGAATGTTTAGTACCAGATTGTCTGGTAGGTAGCACAACGCAAAGGTGGCGGTGTGGAGAGAGTAGGAAAACCACGAGATGTACATCGGTGCTGAGGGCACAAGTACATGGCGTTCGGTATGTGGTATGTGATTTCTGGGGGAATAGTAGAACTCAAGCAGCTGTAGTTCTGTGAATTTAGGGGATTTAGCCAGGTGTCCATCGTGCAGGGCATGCTCAGGTATAATGCCAGGATGGAGAGGCCTTGAACGGAGCCCTGATGGGAGGAGATGATGACCCTGGTGAGTTCAAAATCATTAAAGAGAGATAGCTGATGACAGTCGAGATTAAGGGGCCCGACGCGCCATAGAGGGCACCACCGAGTTGAGAGGACTTGGGTGCGACAACAATCCTTGGTGGGGAGAAGCGAGATGATCTCCCCAAGGATGGTGTTCGGGAGATCAATGATGCGGTCCATCTGAGATTCCACGGGTTCCTGGGATCCGATGGGGGGGGGGCTCGCCGCTTCTTATCATGCTGCCGGGTGTGGGATCTACAATAGGCATCACCACTGGTAGGAGCCTCATCTTCTTGGTGCTGGGGTCAGCCGACTCCATTTTCCTCGAGGGTGTCGCATCGAGCTCACGGATTTGAGCAGAGTAACGAATGACGAGCCTAGTTGTAGTGCGAGTGAAGAAGAAGGGTGGCTGGGGTTTTCTGTAGTAGTGAGGAAGAAGGGGAACTGGGGTTTTCTGTATGAGTGAGGTGAGGAATTTGGGGGTATGAGTGGAGGAAGAAGAGCATCCAGGTTTTTTGGGGGGCGATGTGCTGGGTAGCGCCTCTCATTAAGTAAATATATGGGCTTTTGAATTGATTTTATTATTTACTAGGATGGATGGGCTCTTTTATCTTGGGCCCAGAGAAACAATTACTACTAGTATAGTGGAGACACTCTACAACTACCTAGAAAAACAATTACTACTACAGTGGATACACTGGCACTTCTGGCTCCTCCGAGGTCATCGAAACGTCTCCCGCTACTGAATGCCGTTTTACTTTGGTTCGCCGACATGCGGGCCATGCAGCGCGCGGGCCCAAATGCCATCCACCAAATTAGAAGGAGGTATGCAGGCGGGGAGTCACCCCGGTCGTAGCGCAGCAGTAACAATCCATCATATCACAAAACCCCACCTCCCTGTAGTCTAAGTTTGACGGACGAAGCAACCATCATTTCACTCTTCGCTGAATCCCCTTCTCCCTCACCGTCTTCAAGAAAGCCAGCACTCGCATCTGCCATTGTTCTTCTCTCCCAACGAAGGGAAGGTAAGCGGATCTATGATGTCGGTATATTTTCTTTCATAAAAAAAGAACTTTTGCAAAGTAGTAACCGATCCTCAGTCTCTTTTTTATTTCATTGTCATCGTGATTGTGTTTTCCTTTCATTTGTCTCCTATTCTTCTCATGATCGACCAAGGAGAACCAGGCAAAGATCTGCCGTTGTTGGAGCAGACACGGGAGGCTGATCCCCACGAGACAGAGAGCTCCAAGAAGATGGAGGCCACCACTGAGCCGACCCTAGATACGCTCACGGCCACTACTGAGATGGTGAATGCCTCGTTTGATATTACAACCCCCGTGGCCCTGCAAGAGCAGTTTTCCCCCTTCGAGGATGTGCCCCCCCCCCCCGCTGAGCTGCCCAAGGTGATTTTCTTCTTTGCCGATCTCGATTGTGTTTTTTCATCTAAGTATGTGGTGATAAATAATGCAAAATTTTATTAGCTTCGATGCCATTCTACCTTCCCTGTCATGCATACTTTTGACTCTACATAGTGGTTTAAATAACTTGTGTTTTTTTATATTGGAAAGTAATTCAGATTTCGTTTCAGTTTCAATTAGAGCCCTGATGCAGACAAGGATTGTGTGGTTGTACATGTCACTCGCTATGAGGTGAATGACTTGGATATACGCACTGGAAAAACTAAGTTCTTAGGCTGTTGGATCCTGGAAGCCAATTGCACTTATACCAAACTCGAGATGTATTCTAGCCACACTGTTGTCAGGCCCGTTGTCCAGGGTGTACTGAAGCACAAGAAGTTCAAAGATACTCCTTTGTTTGTGAGGCATAGAGTTCTTGTCAAGCTCACACATGGAAGATGACGTGGCATGCCTCGACAAACAAGTTTATGAGTGGCAAGGCCACAAGGTTATCTTCAAGAAGGTTGACAGGATTGAGCTACCGTGGGACGTCCTTGATGATGTTCATGGCAAGATCTGTCTTGTGTCCATCCCAAATTAGATCGAGGCATGAAATAGATGGCCCATCTAGTGTTTAAAAGTAGTTTGGAGTGTGTCCAATTATACGAACCTTGCCTATTATCGAGCCCTCTGGGCCAGTACTCTGTTTGAATCCGTCCATGGGAAGTACTGCTACTTTTGTGTGCCCGTGAATCATGTGAGAACCATCATAATTGTTGCCGAAACAGATGCATCCTGACTAGTTTTTCATGTAATATGGCATGGTAAGACATAAGTTGTCACGGTTTATCATACGAGTAGTGTGTGTTTGATGAATTAGAGTACTTGTTCGAGAACTGTGCGCCGACGTGTACATAGGATACGTAAGGCTGGTTAAGTACTTAACACTGTTGGTGCTACCCCACTTGTAAGCATTTGTGCAAAACACGGCATATTGGCTCAGTTCGCTTCAACACTAGAAAAGTCAGCTATCGACCAGCTAACAATCAATACTCTGTTGTCTGACATATAAGCAACTACGTATCTTGTCACAATGGTTCATGCAGTTAACTGAGGCCACAATGTAAATTCCAAACGTTCACACGCTAGTCAAGCGTTCCTGTGGAACATTCACATTAAACTTGGCTTCATAAAATACTTGAAAAGCATAAGTTCAACAATTTTATACATCTCAATGACTCATAGAACATAACAAACATTTATTAGATCACAACAAAAGTAAAAGTTGTGAGAAGGTTTACAAATCAGAAATAAATCAAGCAAGGCTTCTCTGAGCAAAGGGCCTCCCTAGGAAGGCTTTAATTTCCTGGAGTTCACTCTGGTTTTTCTTGTTGCGACCATCCAGGGTTTGGTTCTCTCATTCCAGAATAACCAATTATAATTGTGTTCTCAGTTGGAATGCTAAACTGAACCATGTAGTGTACTGACCATATGAACTTCTTGTGCAGTTGCACTAAATTTAAGCACCACTATTTGCAGAAATAAGCAGACCACAATGCCTCTTGTCCGCGCACCTGTCCCAAAAACCTTCGCACAGCTGTGCCAGCTGGTCCTCTGTCCATCCTTGATCTGGGAGAAAGTGCATTCCCGACTAGGATGTAGTTGTTTTCGCTTGTCCCTGCACTGCAATAAGGAAGTAAACATATGGATCAACTTCTTTTAGATTGCGTTGGTCATTCTACCTAGTAAGAAGTAGCATCACATCACATCAACACTGCCACTAGATTATCATGCAGAACAATAGCATTAGTATTACTGTCATGAGAGTATCACATGGTCAGCAAAGGTGCAATCAAATTTATGCAGTTCCCCTGGGATGAAGGAATGTTAGCAGTGTGAGATTTAAGTGTAACTGTAAAAACACAATTCATGGGAAATAAAGCAACACAGAAGCACTTCATAAAATGGTGGTGTCATTGCTTCAATTTATCGGCGGCACTAGACTGATAGTGATACGTCTCCAATGTATATATAATTTTTGATCGTTCCATGCTACTATATTATATGTTTTGGATGTTTAATGGGCTTTAATATGCTCTTTTATATTATTTTTGGCACTAACCTATTAACTGGAGGCCTAGTGCCAGTTGCCGTTTTTTCCTATTTCAGTGTTTCGCAGAAAAGGAATATCAAACGGAATCCAAACGGAACGAAACCTTCGTGAGGATCTTTCTTGGAACGAACGCAATCCAGGTGAATTAGAGTGGAACTCAGAGATGCAACGAGGCGGCCACGAGGAAGGAGGGTGCGCCCCCACCCTCGTGGGTCCCTCGTAGCTCCACCGACCTACTTCTTTCGCCTATATATACTCTTATACCCTAAAAACATCCAGGGGAGCCACGAAACCACTTTTCCACTGCCGCAACCTTCTATACCCGTGAGAGCCCATCTTGGGGCCTTTTCCGGCGATCTGGCGGAGGGGGAATCGATCACGGAGGGCTTCTACATCAACACCATAGCCTCTCCGTCCGATGAAGTGTGAGTAGTTTACCACAGACCTTCGGGTCCATAGTTATTAGCTAGATGGCTTCTTCTCTCTCTTTGGTTCTCAATACAAAGTTCTCCTCAATGTTCTTGGATATCTATTCGATGTAATACTTTTTGCGGTGTGTTTGCTGAGATCCGATGAATTGTGGGTTTATGATCAAGATTATATATGAACAATATTTGATTCTTCTCTGAATTCTTATATGCATGATTTGATATCTTTGCAAGTCTCTTCGAATTATCAGTTTGGTTTGGCCTACTAGATTGATATTTCTTGCAATGGGAGAAGTGCTTAGCTTTGGGTTCAATCTTGCGGTGCTCGATCCTAGTGACAGAAAGGGAACCGACACGTATTCTATTGTTGCCATCGAGGATAAAAAGATGGGGTTTATATCATATTGCTTGAGTTTATCCCTCTACATCACGTCATCTTGCTTAATGCATTACTCTGTTCTTATGAACTTAATACTCTAGATGCATGCTAGATAGCGATCGATGTGTGGAGTAGTAGTAGTAGATGCAGAATCGTTTCGGTCTACTTGACACGGACATGATGCCTATGTTCATGATCATGCCTAGATATTCTCATAACTATGCGCTATTCTATCAATTGCTCGACAGTAATTTGTTCATCCACCGTAATATACGCTATCATGAGAGAAGCCACTAGTGAAACCTATGGCCCCTGGGTCTACTTTACATCATATAAGTTTCCGATCTATAATTCTAGTTTACTATTTATTTATTTTGCAATCTTTATTTTCCAATCTATACAACAAAAATACCAAAAATATTTATCTTATTATCTTTATCAGATCTCATTTTTGCAAGTGGCCGTGAAGGGATTGACAACCCCTTTATCGCGTTGGTTGCAAGGTTCTTGATTGTTTGTGCAGGTACTAGGCGATTTGCGTGTAGTCTCCTACTGGATTGATACCTTGGTTCTCAAAAACTGAGGGAAATACTTATGCTACTTTGCTGCATCACCCTTTCCTCTTCAAGGAAAAACCAACACATTCTCAAGAGGTAGCAAGAAGGATTTCTGGCGCCGTTGTCTGGGAGATCTATGCTCAAGTCAAGACATACCAAGTACCCATCATAACTCTTCCCCCTCGCATTACATTATTTGCCATTCGCCTCTTGTTTTCCTCTCCCCCACTTCTAAAACGATTTTCAAAAACCTTTGCCTTTTCTTCGCCCTTCTTTCGTTCGTCCTTCTGTTTGCTCATGTTACCATATGTCTTCTACTAGCTTGCATCTTCGCTTGCTAAATATCTATTGTTATGGATCCTCATCCTCTTGATAATCTTTTTAAAAGATCCAATTATGATGAACCAATTGCTAGTGAGTTGATTGCACTAGATTATCTTTATGAGGTTTTGCTTGAAATTCATGAATCTAAAAATTGTGATGAAGTGTTGAAAGAAGAAAATTATAAAGTGATTCACGATAGCTCCTTGAATGAAAAGCATGATTGCAATGATGTTATTATAAATTCTATTAATGACAATCGTGTTAATGATATGCAAAACCCTAAGCTTGGGGATGCTAATTTTGCTATGTCTACTACATGTTGCAATGATAATGATTGGGGTGATTTTTCTTATGATCTTGGAAATTTATTTAAGCCCCATGATGAATATGAGATTGATAATAATGTTTAAAATAATATTGAAAGTGGGTTCGGAAGAGTGTCAACTTTAGATCCCACATATTTGGAAAATGTTAGATCTTATAAAGTTTTTGATAAAAGTGGGTTTGGAGAGGTCATGACTTTAGTTAATGTTAATCCCACTATTTTGGAAGAGTGTCAACTTTGCATACATGTGGAACGTGTTAAGAATATGTTTTGTGATAGCTATATTGTTGAATTTGCTTCTGATTCTACATGTAATTATTATGAGAGAGGAAAATATGGTTGTAGAGATTTTCATGTTACTAAATTACCTCTCGTTATGTTGAGATTGCTATTGTTTCTTTCTCCTTCCTTGCATATACTAGTTGTTGTTTGTCTTGATAATTTGTTTGCTTATATAATGCCTATGCATAGGGAGTATGTTAGACTTAGATGTGATTTTCATATGCTTTATGATGCTCCCTTCGTCTTTCAATTGCTATCTTTCATGTGAGCATCATTAAAATGATAGATGCCCTGCTAGGGGCATTAAATGATAGCACTTGTTGGGAGGCAACCCAATTTTATTTTTGTTCTTTAATTTTTCTTCCTGTTTAGTACTCCCTCCGTTCCTAAATATTTGTCTTTCTAGACATTTCAAATGACTATGAGATGATCAAGTTTTGTAACACAGTCATCGGCAACTGGCAGGAGCCATATGGTTGTCGCTTTATTGTATGAAATGCAATCGCCATGTAATTGCTTTACTTTATCACTAGGCGGTGGTAGCGATAGTCGTGGATGCAATAGTTGGCATGACGACAATAATGCTTCGATGGAGATCAAGGTGTCAAGCCAGTGAGATGGTGATCATGACGGTGCTTTGAAGATGGAGATCACAGGCACACGATGATGATGGCCATATCATATCACTTATATTGATTGATGTGATGTTTATCTTTTATGCATATTATTTTGCTTAGATCGACGGTAGCATTATAAGATGATCTCTCACTAAATTTCAAGGTATAAGTGTTCTCCCTAAGTATGCACCGTTGCGAAAGTTCGTCGTGCCGAGACACCACGTGATGATCGGGTGTGATAAGCTCTACGTTCACATACAACGGGTGCAAGCCAATTTTGCATACGCAGAATACTTGTTAAACTTGATGAGCCTAGCATATGCAGATATGGCCTCGGAACACTGAGACCGAAAGGTCGAGCGTGAATCATATAGTAGATATGATCAACATACTGATATTCATCATTGAAAACTACTCCATCTCACGTGATGATCAGACATGGTTTAGTTGATATGGATCACGTGATCACTTAGATGATTAGAGGGATGTCTGTCCAAGTGGGAGTTCTTAAGTAATATGATTAATTGAACTTTAATTTATCATGAACTTAGTACCTGATAGTATTTTGCATGTCTATGTTGTTGTAGATAGATGTCACGTGCTGTTGTTCCGTTGAATTTTAATGTGTTCCTAGAGAAAGCAAAGTAGAAAGATGATGGTAACAATTACACGGACTGGGTCCGTAACTTGAGGATTATCCTCATTGCTGCACAGAAGAATTACGTCCTGGAAGCGCCGCTAGGTGTACCACCCGCGCCGGCAACTACAGACATTGTGAATGCCTGGCAGTCGCGTGTTGATGACTACTCGTTAGTCCAGTGTGCCATGCTTTACGGCTTAGAACCGGGACTTCAACAATGTTTTGAAAGTCATGGAGCATATGAGATGTTCCAGGAGTTGAAGTTAATATTTCAAGCAAATGCCAGGATTGAGAGATATGAAGTCTCCAATAAGTTCCACAGCTACAAGATGGAGGAGAATAGTTCTGTCAATGAACTATACTCAGAATGTCTGGGTACCACAACCACTTGACTCAGCTGGGAGTTAATCTTCCTAATGATAGTGTCATTGACAGAGTTCTTCAATCACTACCACCAAGCTACAAGAGCTTCATGATGAACTATAATATGTGCTACTTCTTGAGCACTGTGTTGGTTTTCCCTTGAAGAGGAAATGGTGATGCAGCAAAGTAGCGTAAGTATTTCCCTCAATTTTTGAGAACCAAGATATCAATCCAGTAGGAGGCCACACGCAAGTCCCTCGTACCTACACAAACAAATAAGAACCTCGCAACCAACGCGATAAAGGGGTTGTCAATCCCTTCACGGTCACTTACGAGAGTGAGATCTGATAGAGATAATAATGATAAGATAACTATTGTTGGTATTTTTATGATATAGATTGAAATTAAAGATTGGAAAGTAAAATAGATTGGAAACTTATATGATGGAAAATAGACCCGGGGGCCATAAGTTTCGCCAGTGGCTTCTCTCAAGATAGCATAAGTATTACAGTGGGTGAACAAATTGCTGTCAAGCAATTGATAGAAAAGCGAATAATTATGAGAATATCTAGGCATGATCATGTATATAGGCATCACGTCAGTGACAAGTATACCGACTCCTGCCTGCATCTACTACTATTACTCCACACATCGACCACTATCCAGCATGCATCTAGAGTATTAAGTTCATAAGAACAGAGTAACACATTAGGTAAGATGACATGATGTAGAGGGATAAATTCAAGCAATATGATATAAACCCCATGTTTTTATCCTCGATGGCAACACAATACGTCTCATTTCCCTTTCTGTCACCGGGATCGAGCACCGCAAGATTGAACCCAAAGCTAAGCACTTCTCCCATTGCAAGAAAGATCAATCTAGTAGGCCAAACCAAACTGATAATTCGAAGAGACTTGCAAATATAACCAATCATGCATAAAAGATTTCAGAGAAGAATCAAATATTGTTCATAGATAGACTTGATCATAAACCCACAATTCATCGGATCTCGACAAACACACCGCAAAAGAGTTATATCGAATAAATCTCCAAGAAGATCGAGGAGAATTTTGTATTGAGATTCAAAGAGAGAGAAGAATCCATATAGCTAATAACTATGGACCCGAAGGTCTGAAGTAAACTACTCACACATCATCGGAGGGGCCATGGAGTTGATGTAGAGGCCCTCCGTGATCGATGCCCCCTCCGACGGAGCTCCGGAAAAGGCCCCAAGATGGGATCTCTTGGGTACAGAAGGTTGCGGTAGTGGAAATAGGGTTTCGTGGTTGAGCCACGAGGGGCCCACGAGGGGGGAGGGTGCGCCCAGGGGGGTAGGCGCGTGCCCCTGCCTCGTGGACACCTCGTTCATTTCTTGACGTCCACTCCAAGTCCTCTGGATCACGTTTGTTCCAAAAATCACGCTCCCGAAGGTTTCATTCCGTTTGGACTCCGTTTGATATTCATTTTCTGCGAAACACCGAAATAGGCAAAAAAAACAGCAATTTGCACTAGGCCTTGGGTTAATAGGTTAGTCCCAAAAATAATATAAAAGTGTAAAATATAGCCCATTAACATCCAAAACAGATAATATAATAGCATGGAACAATAAAAAATTAAAGGTACGTTGGAGACGTATCAAGCATCCCCAAGCTTAATTCCTGCTCGTCCTCGAGTAGGTAAATGATAAAAACAGAATTTTTTTGATGTGAATGATTTCTAGCATATTCATCAATGTATTTTTCTCTATTGTGGAATGAATGTTCAGATCCGAAAGATTCAAGATAAAAGTTTATTGTTGACATAAAAATAGTAATACTACAAGTATGCAAATCAAGCAATTATGTCTTATCAAAATAACATGGCCAAAGAAAACTTTTCCCTAAAAAATCATATAGTTTGGCCATGCTTCATTTCGTCACACAAAATGCTCCCATCATGCACAACCCCGATGACAAGCCAAGCAATTGTTTCATACTTAGCCTTTTCAAACTCTTTCAACTTTTACGCAATATATGAGCGCGAGCAATGGAGATGATTGAGGTTGTGTGAGAAGACAAAAAGGGAGAAAGTTTCATATTGACGCGGCTAATCAATGTGCTATGGAGATGCCCACCGATTGATGCCAATGCAAGGAGTAGGGATTGCCATGCAATAGATGCACTAGAGCTATAAATATATGAAAGCTCATCAAAGAAACTAAGTGGGTGTGCATCCAACTTGCTTGCTCACGAAGACCTAGGGCATTTGAGGAAGCCCATCACTGGAATATACAAGCCAAGTTCTATAATGAAAAATTCCCACTAGTATATGAAAGTGACAAAATAAGAGACTCTCTATCATGAAGATCATGGTGCTACTTTGAGGCACAGGTGTGGAAAACGGATAGTAACATTGTCCCTTCTCTCTTTTTCTCTATTTTTTTGTTTGGGCCTTCTTTTCTCGTTTTTATGGCCTTTTTTTTGTCCGGAGTCTCATTCCGACTTGTGGGGGAATCATAGTCTCCATCATCCTTTCCTCACATGGGACAATGCTCTAATGATGATCATCACACTTTTATTTACTTACAACTCAAGAATTACAACTCGATACTTATAAAAAAATATGACTCTATGTGAATGCCTCTGGCGGTGTACCGGGATTGCGATGGATCAAGAGTGACATGTATGAAAAATTAAGCATGGTGGATTTGCCACAAATACGATGTCAACTACATGATCATGCAAAGCAATATGACAATGACTATGCGTGTCATAATAAATGGAACGGTGGAAAGTTTCATGGCAATATATCTCGGAATGACTATGGAAATTCCTTAATAGGTAGGTATGGTGGCTATTTTGAGGAAGATATAAGGAGGCTTATGTGTGATAGAGCGTATCATATCACGGGGTTTGGATGCACCGACGAAGTTTGCACCAACTCTCAAGGTGAGAAAGGGCAATGCACGATACATTAGAGGCTAGCAATGATGGAAGGGTGAGAGTGCGTATAATCCATGGACTCAACATTAGTCATAAAGAACTCACATACTTATTGCAAAAATCTACAAGTCATCAAAACCAAGCACTACACGCATGCTCCTAGGGGGATAGATTGGTAGGAAAAGACCATCGCTCGTCCCCGACCGCCACTCATAAGGAAAGCAATCAAAGAACACCCCATGCTTCAAATTTGTCACACAACGTTTACCATACGTGCATGCTACGGGACTTGCCAACTTCAACACAAGTATTCATCAATTTCACAATTACTCAACTAGCACACCTCTAATATTACCACCTTTATATCTCAAAACAACTATCAAGCATCCAACTTCTCTTAGCATTTAAAATTTATAACCAAAGTGAATTACCATGCTGTTCTAAAGGACTCTCAAAATGATATAAGTGAAGCATGAGAGATCAATTATTTCTATAAAATAGAACCACCGCCGTGGTCTAAAATATATAAGCGAAGTACTAGAGCAAAAATTATCCAACTCAAAAGATATAAGTGAAGCACATAGAGTATTCTAACAAATTCCAATTCATGTGTGTCTCTCCCAAAAGGTGTGTACAGCAAGGATGATTGTGATAAACTAAAAAGCAAAGACTCAAATCATACAAGACGCTCCAAGCAAAACACATATCATGTGGCGAATAAAAATATAGCACCAAGTGAAGTTACCGATGGACGAAGACGAAAGAGGGGATGCCTTCCGGGGCATCCCCAAGCTTAGGGTTTTGGTTGTCCGTGGATTTACCTTGGGGTGCCTTTGGCATCCCCAAGCTTAGGCTCTTGCCACTCCTTGTTCCATAATCCATCAAATCTTTACCCAAAACTTAAAAGAAAATCTCGTGAGTTCCAATTAGTAAAAAAAAACAAACCACCACTTCAAGGTACTGTAATGAACTCATTATTTATTTATATTGGTGTTAAACCTACTATATTCCAACTTTTCTATGGTTCATAAACTCTATTACTAGCCATAGATTCATCAAAATAAGTAAACAACACACGAAAAACAGAATCTGTCAAAAATAGAATAGTCTACAGTAATCTGTAGGTTACGAATACTTATGGAACCCCAAAAATTCTAAAATAAATTGCTGGACGTGAGGAATTTATCTATTAATCATCTTCAAAAATAATTAACTAAATATCACTCTCCAGTAAAAAAACGGCAGCAAATCTTGTGAGCGCTAAAGTTTCTTTTTTTACAGCAAGATCGCAAAGACTTTCCCCAAGTCTTCCCAAAGGTTGTACTTGGCAAAAAAAATAATTAAAATCATAAAACCACATCTAAACAGAGGCTAGATTAATTATTTATTACTAAACATAATCAAAAAGCAAGAAACAAAAATAAAACTGGGTTGCCTCCCATCAAGCGCTATCATTTAACGCCCCTAGCTAGGCATATATAATTTTAATGATGCTCACATGAAAGATAGCAATTGAAACATGAAGGGAGCATCATGAAGCATATGAAAGTCACATCTAAGTCTAACATACTTCCTATGCATAGGCATTATATAAGCAAACAAATTATCAAGACAAACAAAGACTAGCATATGCAAGGAAGCGGAAAGAAACAATAGCGATCTCAACATAACGAGAGGTAATTTAGTAACATGAAAATTTATGCAACCATATTTTCCTCTCTCATAATAATTACATGTAGGATCATAAGCAAATTCAACAATATAGCTATCACATAAAATATTTTCAAGACGATCCACATGCATGCAAAGTTGACACTCTTCCAAAATAGTGGGATTAACATTAACTAAAGTCATGACCTCTCCAAACCCACTTTTATCGAAAATTGCATAAGATTGAACATTCTCCAAATATGTGGGACCTAAAGTTGACACTCTTCCAAACCCACTTCCAATATTATTGCAAACACCATTATCAATCTCATAATCATCATGGGGCTTAAATAAATTTTCAAGATCAAAAGAAGAATCACCCCAATCATGATCATTGCAACAAATAGTAGTCATAGCAAAACTAGCATCCCCAAGCTTGAGGTTTTGCATATCATTAACACAATTGACATTAAGAGAATTTATGATAACATCATTGCAATCATGCTTTTCATCGAAGGAACTATCAAGTATGGGTGCAATAGCAATGATCTTATGTTTAACATAAGGATCTATAGCAAACTCATCTTCATAAATATTGGCATCATGGCTATAAGAATAGAAAGCATCATGTTCATCAAGGGATATTTCAATCAAATTATCAGAATCATAATTATCTATAGATTCGTCCATATCATTATTTTCTTCCAAAGCAACGGTCATTCTCTCAATAAATTCCTTAACATAGGCATTGTGAGCATAGTTTTCATAGCAATATTTAAGTATGCCAAGATTTTTAGATTCGTAGAGAGTAATATCATACTTTTCAATCAAAGAAGCAACTTCCTAAGCACCCTTAAAAGCAACAAATTCTTCAATTTGTTCGATATCATAGTAACTATAAACACCCTTTGCATAAGAAGATAAGATTTCATTTTCATTAAACTCACATAGGTAGGGAAGGTGTTTTTAGGGTTCTTAGAGCAACAAATAAAATCACAAATTTCACAAAGATTCCAAGCATACCACAACAATCTGTTTATTTGATCCCATAAGAGTCTCCCTTTTTCAGACAAACGGTGATGCACAGAATGAGCATGCTCATCTAAAGATTTCCCATCAACTAGGCTAGTTGGGGTTTCATCACGAGCACAAAAGGATCGAAGATGATCCAAGTAGAATACTTTAAGTGGATCCATATCAATAAATTTTTAGCAAGCAAAGATGCAAGCAAATCGAAGGCACATGGAAACACAAACAAAGATACATATGGGAAGAAGGCGAAGAAAAGGCAAATGTTTCGAAAATCGTTTTAGAAGTGGGGTCGAGGAAAATGAGAGGCAAATGTCAAATAATGTAATGCGAGGGATAAGAGTTTGTGATGGGTACTTGGTATGCCTTGACTTGTGCGTAGACTCCCCGACAACGGTGCCAGAAATCCTTCTTGCTACCTCTTGAGCACTGCGTTGGTTTTCTCTTGAAGAGGAAAGGGTGATGCAACAAAGTAGCGTAAGTATTTCCCTCAGTTTTTGAGAACCAAGGTATCAATCCAGTAGGAGGCCACACGCAAGTCCCTCTTACCTACACAAACAAATAAGAACCTCGCAACCAACGCGATAAAGGGGTTGTCAATCCCTTCACGGTCACTTACGAGAGTGAGATCTGATAGAGATAATAATGATAAGATAAATATTTTTGGTATTTTTATGATATAGACTAGCACATATGCACATGAGTTGTAACGGAGAGATATTTTATTTATGACAAGCAACATGAAAGATAATCGATGTATCCACAAAAATATGGTCTCCACAAAAAAAATTAGAAACTACATTCGTGTATCTAGTGATATACTTTTCATGACATATAACACATATTTAATTTGTCAAATCGATGACCTAGAACTACACGAATGCCTTATTCATCTAGACGGAGGTAGTAGGTGACAGAGCAAGGAGTTGCGGTCTTCTCACTGGACATGTTGGGCACATGAAATTTTGATAGTGGTGGGGTTGGTAGGCATGGTGGCGAGCACCCAACTCGTGCATTTTTCTTTCGCGTCCGCCTCCATCTCAGGGTTGTGCATGCCTCCTCATTTGGTGGATGTGTGATGACCTTCGGGACACGGTTACTTCAACTACTGTCCTACGACGGCGTAATCGGATGGATTACTAATTATACCGCATAAATCATGTTTCATAAGTATAATCAGGCATGAATGTCCCTTCATTATAACGGTTTATTCTCTTTGATTATTTTCCCGCTCATGTGTCCATATTTTTTTTCTAATTAGAGCCAAACAACATATTCTCTTTTATTGGCACATGCCCACAATTTTTTTAATTTATATCCATCAAGGATAGAACGAACGCGCGCTGCTAACCAATGGTCATCGCGAATATTTAAGAAAATACGATAGCTTTAGATTCGATTTATTTATTTATTTGAACATTCAAAGAAATATGAACTGCCAAATATTCTTGGAAATGTTATTTTTTTTAAGCCCGTGCAGTTTTTTAAAAAGGTAAACATTTTTTTGAAAAATCCATATAATTTTGGAAAAACACAAACAAAATTAGAAACAGGAATAGTAATTAAAACTAAAAAATAATATTTTGAAAACATGAACCTTTTATAAAACACAACATTATTGATTTTTTTTGAAATGGGGTTCATTGAGAACAATTTTAAAATGCTTTCTGAGACACAAACATTATTTTGTTTTTGTGTACTTTTCACTAAAATAGGAATATTTTTTGCTTATGGAATATTTTAAAAAATATTAATTTTATAAAAGAAATCTCGAAATATTATGAAATGTCTTTTTACATGACAACATTTTTTAAATGTTGAGGAAATTCGGAATCCAGATTTTTTTAAGTTTCTAATATTTTTCAAAACAGGAATAAAATTTTGTAATGCTGATTTTTTGAATATTTGAAAAAACTTAAAATTCTGAATATATTTTGTATTTTTATTTCACATAAAAATAAAAATGAAGAAGGAGAAAATAAAAATGAAACAAAAACAGAACACTGGTAAATAAATACGGTTCGGCCCAGTCCTGGGAGACAGGTGCGTACCTTCAACTATTTGTCGCTACGTGCGACTAATAAGGTGCTCCCAACACATGGGCAGGATAATTATTGGGTTGGCTTTGTTGGGCTGGCGTGCGCCTGGCCCAGTTGCGGAATTCTGGACAAACTTTTTGTCTTTTCTAGTAGAGAGACGCACAAAAATTTAGTATCACCTCGAATAAAAAAAATCTTTTCAACGGTGAACAGATGAAAATATTGGCGAAACGCACCTCGTTTTATTAGTAGGTATAGATTGAAAGTAAAGATTGCAAAGTAAAATAGATTGGAAACTTATATGACAGAAAATAGACCCGGGGGCCATAGGTTTCGCCAGTGGCTTCTCTCGAGATAGCATAAGTATTACGGTGGATGAACAAATTACTGTCGAGCGATTGATAGAAAAGCGAATAATTATGAAAATATCTAGGCATGATCATGTATATAGGCATCATGTCCGTGACAAGTAGACCGACTCCTGCCTACATCTACTACTATTACTCCACACATCGACCGCTATCCAGCATGCATCTAGAGTATTAAGTTCATAAGAACAGAGTAACGCATTAGGTACGATGACATGATGAAGAGGTATAAACTCAAGCAATATGGTATAAGCCCCATCTTTTTATCCTCGATGGCAACAATACAATACGTATCGTTTCCCTTTCTGTCACTGGGATCGAACCGCAAGATTGAACTCAAAGCTAAACACTTCTCCCATTGCAAGAAAGATCAATCTAGTAGGACAAACCAAACTGATAATTTGAAGAGACTTGCAAAAATAACCAATCATGCATAAAAGATTACAGAGAAGAATCAAATATTGTTCATAGATAGACTTGATCATAAACCCACAATTCATCGCATCTCGACAAACACAGCGCAAAAAGAGTTACATCGAATAGATCTCCAAGAAGATCGAGGAGAACTTTGTATTGAGATTCAAAGAGAGAGAAGAAGCCATCTAGCTAACAACTATGGGCCCGAAGGTCTGAAGTAAACTACTCACACATCATTGGAGGGGCCATGGAGTTGATATAGAGGCCCTCCGTGATCGATGCCCCCTCCAGCGGAGCTCCGCAAAAGGCCCCAAGATGGGATCTCTTGGGTACAGAAGGTTGCGGCGGTGGAAACCGGGTTTCGTGGTGCTCCTGGATGTTTTCGGGGTATGTGAACATATATAGGAGGAAGAAGTAGGTCGGTTGAGCCACGAGGGGCCCACGAGGGGGGAGAGCGCGCCCAGGGGGTAGGCACGCCCCCTGCCTCATGGACACCTTGTTTGTTTCTTGACGTCCACTCCAACTCCTCTGGATCACGTTTGTTCCAAAAATCACGCTCCCTAAGGTTTCATTCCGTTTGGACTCCGTCTGATATTCCTTTTCTGTGAAACACTGAGAGAGGAAAAAACAGCAATTTGCACTGGGCCTTGGGTTAATAGGTTAGTCCCAAAAATAATATAAAAGCGTAAAATAAAGCCCATTAACATCCAAAACTTATAATATAATGGCATGGAACAATCAAAAATTATAGATACGTTGGAGACGTATCAATATGCAAGGGATGGATAAGACGATTCCCGAGCTCTTCGCAATGCTAAAGGCTGCGGAGGTAGAAATCAAAAAGGGGCATCAAGTGTTGATGGTCAACAAGACCACCAGTTTCAAGAAAAAGGGTAAAGGGAAGAAGGGGAAATTCAAGAAGAATGGCAAGCAAGTTGCTGCTCAAGTGAAGAAGCCCAAGTCTCGACCTAAACCTGAGACTGAGTGCTTCTACTGCAAAGGGACTGGTCACTGGAAGCGGAACTGCCCCAAGTATTTGGCGGATAAGAAGGATGGCAAGGTGAACAAAGGTATATGTGATATACATGTTATTGATGTGTACCTTACTAATGCTCGTAGTAGTACCTGGGTATTTGATACTGGTTCAGTTGCTAACATTTGCAGGTCAAAACAGGGACTACGGATTAAGCGAAGATTGGCTAAGGACGAGGTGACGATGCGCGTGGGAAATGGTTCCAAAGTCGATGTGATCGCGGTCGGCACGCTACCTCTACATCTACCTTCGGGATTAGTTTTAGACCTAGATAATTTTTATTTGGTGCCAGCGTTGAGCATGAACATTATATCGGGATCTTGTTTGATGCGAGACAATTATTCATTTAAATCTGAGAATAATGGTTGTTCTATTTATATGAGTAATATCTTTTATGGTCATGCACCCTTGAAGAGTGGTCTAATCTTGATGAATCTCGATAGTAGTGATACATTTTTTCATAATATTGAAGCCAAAAGATGCAGAGTTGATAATCATAGTGCAACTTATTTGTGGCACTGCCGTTTAGGTCATATTGGTGTAAAGCGCATGAAGAAACTCCATTCTGATGGACTTTTGGAATCACTTGATTATGAATCACTTGGTACTTGCGAACCATGCCACATGGGCAAGATGACTAAAATGCCGTTCTCCGGAACTATGGAGTGAGCAACATATTTGTTGGAAATCATACATACTGATGTATGTGGTCCGATGAATATTGAGGCTCGTGGCGGGTATCGTTATTTTCTCACCTTGACAGATGATTTGTGCAGATATGGGTATATCTACTTGATGAAACATAAGTCTGCAACATTTGAAAAGTTCAAAGAATTTCAGAGTGAAGTGGAAAATCATCATAACAAGAAAATAAAGGTTCTACGATCTGATCATGGAGGAGAATATTTGAGTTACGAGTTTGATCTTCATTTGAAACAATGCGGAATAGTTTCGCAACTCACGCTACCCGGAACACCACAGTGTAATGGTGTGTCCGAATGTCATAATCGTACTTTACTAGATATGGTGCGATCTATGATGTCTCTTACTGATTTACCGCTATCATTTTGGGGTTATGCTTTAGAGATGGCTGCATTCACGTTAAATAGGGCACCATCCAAATCCGTTGAGACGACGCCTTATGAACTGTGGTTTGGCAAGAAACCAAAGTTGTGGTTTCTTGAAGTTTGGGGCTGCGATGCTTAAGTGAAAAAGCTTCAACCTGATAAGCTCGAACCCAAACCGGAGAAATGTGTCTTCATAGGATACCCAAAGTAGACTGTTGGGTAAACCTTCTATCACAGATCGGAAGGCAAGATATTCGTTGCTAAGAATGGATCCTTTGAAGAGAAGGAGTTTGTCTCGAAAGAAGTGAGTGGGAGGAAAGTAGAACTTGATGAGATAACTGTACCTGCTCCCTTATTGGATAGTAGTTCATCACAGAAATCTGTTCCTGTGACTCCTTCACCAATTAGTGAGGAAGCTAATGATGAAGATCATGTAACTGCAGATAAAGTTACTACCGAACCTCGTAGGTCAACTAGAGTAAGATCCGCACCGGAATGGTATGGTAATCTTGTTCTGGAAGTCATGTTACTTGACCATGACGGACCTACAAACTATGAGGAAGCGATGGTAAGCCCAGATTCCGCAAAATGGCTTGACGCCATGAAATCTGAGATGGGATCCATGTATGAGAAAAAAGTGTGGACTTTGGTTGACTTGCCCGATGATCGGCAAGCCATTGAGAATAAATGGATCTTCAAGAAGAAGACTGATGCTGACAGTAATGTTACTGTCTACAAAGCTCGACTTGTTGCTAAAGGTTTTCGACAAGTTCAAGGAGTTGACTACGATGAGACCTTCTCACCCGTAGAGATGCTTAAGTCCGTCCGAATCATGTTAGCAATTACCGCATTTTATGATTTCGGAATTTGGCAAATGGATGTAAAGACTGCATTCCTGAATGGATTTCTGGAAGAAGAGTTGTATATGATGCAACCTGAAGGTTTTATCGATCCAAAGGGTGCTAACAAAGTGTGCAAGCTCCAGCGATCCATCTATGGACTGGTGCAAGCATCTCGGAGTTGGAATAAACGTTTTGATAGTTTGATCAAAGCATATGGTTTTATACAGACTTTTGGAGAAGCCTGTATTTACAAGAAAGTGAGTGGGAGCTTGATAACCCACAAGTATAGGGGATCGCAACAATTTTCGAGGGTAAAGTATTCAACCCAAATTTATTGATTCGACACAAGGGGAGCCAAAGAATATTCTGAAGTATTAGCACCTGAGTTGTCAATTCAACCACACCTAGAAACTTAATATCTGCAGCAAAGTAAGTAATATGATAGTAGTGGTAACGGTGGTAAAAGGTAACGGTAGCAAAAGTAATATTTTTGGTGTTTTGTAGTGATGATAAAAATAGCAACGGAAAAGTAAATAAGCGAAGAACAATATATGAAAAGCTCGTAGGCAATGGATCGGTGATAGAGAATTATGTCGGATGCGGTTCATCATGTAACAGTCATAAGCTAGGGTGACACAGAACTAGCTCCA
This sequence comes from Triticum urartu, assembly GCF_003073215.2. Classification (NCBI taxonomy): domain Eukaryota; kingdom Viridiplantae; phylum Streptophyta; class Magnoliopsida; order Poales; family Poaceae; genus Triticum; species Triticum urartu. Next base: position 637,026,040 of record NC_053023.1, read on the forward strand.
ATTCATCAATGTAATGTAGGCATGTATTCCAAAGATAGTAATACGTGCTTATGGGAAAGAACTTGCATGAAATCTTTTGTCCTACCCTCCCGTGGCAGCGGGGTCCTAGTGGAAACTAAGGGATATTAAGGCCTCCTTTTAATAGAGCACCGGACCAAAGCATTAACACATAGTGGATACATGAACTCCTCAAACTATGGTCATCACCGGGAGTGGTCCCGATTATTCTCACTTTGGGGTTGCTGGATCATAACACATAGTAGGTGACTATAGACTTGCAAGATAGGATCAAGAACTCTCATATATTGGTGAAAACATAATAGGTTCAGATCTGAAATCATGGCACTTGGGCCCTAGTGACAAGCATTAAGCATAGCAAAGTCATAGTAACATCAATCTCAGAACATAGTGGATACTAGGGATCAAACCCTAACAAAACTAACTCGATTACATGATAAATCTCATCCAACCCATCACCGTCCAGCAAGCCTACGATGGAATTACTCACGCATGGCGGTGAACATCATGAAATTGGTGATGGAGGATGGTTGATGATGACGATGGCGACAGATTCCCCTCTTCGGAGCCCCGAACAGACTCCAGATCAGCCCTCTCGAGAGAGTTTAGGGCTTGGCGGCGGCTCCGTATCATAAAACGCGATGAATCCTTCTCCCTGGTTTTTTTCTCCCCGAAAATGAATATATGGAGTCCAGGTTGAGGTCAGTGGAGCGTCAGGGGGCCCACGAGGCAGGGGGCGCGCCCAGCCTGTGAGCTAAGGACACCCAGTCCACGCCCAATCACTCTAGTAAGTCTTCAAGGTAGACTCCCAAACCTTCACAGACTTCGTTCACCGGTGATCCACAATGACTCTTGGATGCTCAGAACGTGACGCCTAACCGGCTGGAGGATTCACAGTCCTCAAGTGTAATAAGTCTTTAGATCACACAGACAGGAAGACTTCAGTGATGCCTAACACTCTTTGGCTCTGGGTGGTTAGGGCTTTATCCTCGCAAGGAATTCTCTCTCAAAGGCTTCGAGGTGGGTTTCTCTCAAACGACAAAAGCCGTACACTAACTTTGAGCACCCAACCGTTTATGGTTGTAGGGGGTGTGCTATTTATAGCCACTAGGCAACCCGACCTGATTTGTCCGAAATGACCCTGGGTCACTAAGGAACTGACACGTGTTCCAATGGTCAGATTTCAAACACACATGGCAACTTTACTTGGGCTACAAGCAAAGCTGACTTATCCAACTCTGGATAAGATTTGCTCTCATTGTCTTCGCTCGAAGACATAGGATTTTGGTTAAGCATCACTTCAGTCATTCTGACTGGTTCTCTTGGACCCCACTTAACAGTACAGTGGTTCCTACGACTCAACAAAGAAGAAAAAGAATGACGAAACAACTAAGTCTTCACGCTCCATAGTCTTCACACAATGTCTTCTCTTGTCATAGTCTTCAATGTGAATGTCTTCACATACCACCTTTGACTTCAATGTCTTCATACATTTTTAGGGGTCATCTCTGGTAGGAAAACCGAATCAATGAGGGACTTCTACCTGTGTTATCCTGCAATTCTCACAAACACATTAGTCCCTCAACCAGGTTTGTTGTCAATACTCCAAAACCAACTAGGGGTGGCACTAGATGCACTTACAGCACCCCCACCCTCGTGGACAGGTGGAGGCCCCCTGATGTGGATCTTCCTTCCAATATTTTTTATATATTCCAAAATAATTCTCCGTTGATTTTCAGGTCATTCCGAGAACTTTTATTTCTGCACAAAAATAACACCATGGAAATTCTGCTGAAAACAACGTTAGTCCGGGTTAGTTCCATTCAAATCATGCAAGTTAGAGTCCAAAACAAGGGCAAAAGTGTTTGGAAAAGTAGATACGATGGAGACGTATCAACTCCCCCAAGCTTAAACCTTTGCTTGTCCTCAAGCAATTCAGTTGATAAATTGAAAGTGATAAAGAAAAACTTTTACAAATTCTGTTTGCTCTTGTTGTTGTAAATATGTAAATCCAGTGTTCAAGTTTTCAGCAAAGATTATGAACTAACCATATTCACAATAACATTTAGGTCTCATGTTTACTCATATCAATGGCATAATCAACTAACGAGCAATAATAATAAATCTCGGATGAGAACACTTTCTCAAAACAGTCATGATATGATATAACAGGATGGTATCTCGCTAGCCCTTTCTGAGACTGCAAAACATAAATGCAGAGCACCTTTAAAGATCAAGGACTGACTAGACATTGTAATTCATGGTAAAAGAGATCTAGTCAAGTCATACTCAATGTAAACTAATAGTAATGGATGCAAATGATAGCGGTGCTCTCCAACTGATGCTTTTTAATAAGAGGATGATGACTCAACATAAAATTAAATAGATAGGCCCTTCGCAGAGGGAAGCAGGGATTTGTAGAGGTGCTAGAGCTCGGTTTTGAAATAGATATGAATAATATTTTGAGCGGTATACTTTCATTGTCAACATAACAACCAAGAGATAGCGATATCTTCCATCCTACACACATTATAGGCGGTTCCCAAACAGAATGGTAAAGTTTATACTCCCCCTCCACCAACAAGCATCAATCCATGGCTTGCTCGAAACAACGAGTGCCTCCAACTAACAAGAGTCCCGGGGGAGTTTTGTTTGCAGTTATTTTGATTTGATTTGCATAAAGCATGGGACTGGGCATCCCAGTGACCAGCCATTTTCTCGTGAGTGAGGAGCGGAGTCCACTCCTCTTGAGAATAGCCCGCCTAACATGGAAGATACGGACAACCCTAGTTGATACATGAGCTATTCGAGCATACAAAACAGAATGTTTATTTAAAGGTTTAGAGTTTGGCACATACAAATTTACTTGGAACGGCAGGTAGATACCGTATATAGGTAGGTATGGTGGACTCATATGGAATAACTTTGGGGTTTATGGAATTGGATGGACAAGCAGTATTCCCACTTAGTACAGGTGAAGGCTAGCAAAAGACTGGGAAGCGACCAGCTAGACAGTGACAACAGTCATGAACATGCATTAAAATTAATCAACACCGAATGCAAGCATGAGTAGGATATAATGCACCATGAACATAAATATCATAGAGGCTATGTTGATTTTGTTTCAACTACATGCGTGAACATGTGCCAAGTCAAGCCACTCGAATCGTTCAAAAGAGGATACCACCCTATCATACCACATCACAACCATTTTAATAGCAGGTTGACACACAAGGTAAACCATTATAAGCTCCTAGCTAATTAAGCATGGTGAGGGAGTCCTATATTAGGGGGTCTCCGGACAGCCGGACTATATCCTTTGGCCGGACTGTTAGACTATGAAGATACAAAATTGAAGACTTCGTCTCGTGTCCGAATGGGACTCTACTTGGCGTGGAAGGCAAGCTAGGCAATACGGATATGTACATCTTCTTCTTTGTAACCGACCTTGTGTAACCCTAGCCCCCTCCGGTGTCTATATAAACTGGAGGGTTTTAGTCCGTAGGACAACATACAATCATACCATAGGCTAGCTTCTAGGGTTTAGCCTCTCTGATCTCGTGGTAGATCTACTCTTGTACTACCCATATCATCAATATTAATCAAGCAGGACGTAGGGTTTTACCTCCATCAAGAGGGCCCGAACCTGGGTAAAACATCGTGTTTCCTGCCTCATGTTACCATCCACCTTAGACGCACAGTTCGGGACCCCCTACCCGAGATCCGCCGGTTTTGACACCGACATTAGTGCTTTCATTGAGAGTTCCTCTATGTCGTCGCCGTTAGGCTTGATGGCTCCTTCTATCATCGATAGCGATGCAGTCCAGGGTGAGACTTTTCTCCCCGGACAGATCTTTGTGTTCGGCGGCTTCGCACTGCGGGCGAACTCGCTTGGCCATCTGGAGCAGATCGAAAGTTACGCCCTGGCCACCAGGTCAGGTTTGGAAGCTTAAACTAGACGGCTGATATCCACAGAGACTTGATCTTCGACGGATTCGAGCCTCTGCCTTGTGCGTCACGCGGTCACGATGAGTACGATTTAGCTCTACCATCAGACAGTGTTCAGGCGATCACACCGGCGGCCGCTCCGACCCTCAATTCAGAGCCAGTTGCGCCGTCCATGGACGGGTGGATGGACCCCGCCACGGAAGCCTTATACTCATCGGTGATCAGGCCGAACATCGACCTTACCCTGCACGAGAGCCGTGTTATCAAACTACCGGATCCTTCTCCGGCCACGGACTCCAAACCGCCTGCGCCCGTTCCTAGCGAATCCGATTGGGCACCGATCATGGAGTTTACCTCCGCGGATATTTTTCAGCACTCCCCCTTTGGCGACATACTGAACTCATTAAGGTCTCTCTCCTTGTCAGGAGGATCCTAGCTGAACTATGTCCGGCAGGATTGGGATGCGGACGACGAAGAAATTCGCGGCCCACCCACCACCCACTTAGTAGCCACTGTCGACTACTTAACCGACATGCTCGACTTCGACTCCGAAGACATCGACGGTATGGACGACGATGCGGGAGACGAAGAGGAACCACTGCCCACAGGGCACTGTTCAGCCACCTCATCATATGATATATACATGGTGGACACACCCAAAGAAGGCAATGGCGACGAGACAGCGGAGGATGATCCCTCCAAGAAGCAACCCAAGCGCCGACGTCAGCGGCGCCGCTCTAAGTCCCACCAAAGCAAAAGTGGTGATACCGACACAGGAGATAATAACACTCTGGATAGTGCCGAAGATGGCAACAATCTCCTCCAACACGATCTAGGACAGGAGGATGGAAAGGCCAGCCCTCCAGAGAGAGCAGCAGATGGAGAGGCGGAGGATGATAATTACATGCCCCCTTTGAAGATGAGGCAAGCCTCGACGATGTCGAATTCGTTGTGCCAGAGGATCCCGTCTGTCGGATTTTGGGTTCCGGCAGACACTTGAGGTTTGAACACTGGGGTGCGCGCGGAGATTTTGCCTCCTACCTACCTGCACCCCTCCGCCGCGCTAGGATCAAAGCTATGAAAAGAACAACACAAGGGACACAGGGTTTATACTGGTTCGGGCCACCGTTGTGGTGTAATACCCTACTCCAGTGTGTGGTGTGTGGATTGCCTCTTGGGCTAATGATGATGAATAATACAAGGGAGAACAGCCTCGCGAGGGTCTGTTCTTGGCTGGGGCGATGAACTCCTGGGAGGACTTCAGTCCCCTTTCTCTCTCTCTCTCTCTCCCTCTTTCCAACTGGTCGACCCTTTGCCATGTGGGTGTCTGGTCCTATTTATAGAGGCCCTGGTCCTCTTCCCAAATATTGAGCGGGAAGGGAGCCAACAATGGCGGGCTAATTTGAAAGGGGACAACATGTATCAGCTATCCTGACAAAAGTAGTCTTCGCCTGCGCGAAGCTCTGGTGATGACGCCGTCTTGGGCCCCATGGTGACCTCCGTCTCGTAGTCCTCCTAGTCTTGGTCTCGTTGCACCAAAATGGCAACCTTTGCTTGATGCCTCGGTACTCCGCGGCTGCGCTTGCCCCCTTTGCACCAAAGAGGAAAGGAGGACGCTGCGCGGGCTGGCACTCGCCTGGCGCCCTGAGTCGTCACGGCTTGCGTCACGGGCACCTCACGAGGTACCCCGCCTTTATCTCTCCGCCTCCTCGTGAGCCAGCCTGACGAGGCCGTGCCTGAGGAAGCTCTGTGTCGTCTGCCCCGCGAGGCTTGGCCCCTCGCGAGGGTGTTGAGTTTGTGTTGGTGAAGATGGGTCGTGCTAGGCCCCCCTTTGAGCCACGCCGCAGGCCGCAGGCAGGCAAGTCTGGGGACCCCCGTTCCCAGAACGCCGACAGTAGCCCCCAGGCCCAAGGCACGCCCGGACTTGGCCGTGCAGGGAGGCGGAAGGGCAAGAGCGAAGCGCCGCTGGCCCTAACAGCCTGCGGCCTTCGGCGCCGCGCGGCAGTTGATTGGACGTGGGCGGCACTGTTCCCCCACGCCCTCCTTATCTTGCGCCTTGCTAGGCAGACCCGTAGTCGTACACAGCCGTTCCCCTTTTATCGCTCGAGCGCTTCCTGTCCTTCCTCCGCTCGAACCCTGGTTTCTGTTTTCAATTCAATCTTGAATCCTTCCCCCCCCTTTCCTATCGCCATGGCCCCGACGAAGAAGGGAAGAGGGAAGAATCCCGTGTCTCCGCCTCGCCCGCCGCCATTGGCGGCCCCCGCCGAGGGTTTGGGTAAGGTCAGCTTGGCTCTGGCCACCATCTTCAATGAATGCGGGAGAACGACGGCCTGGCCCGCGTCCCACTTCTCCATCGGCAGGATAGTTACCGAGGTCCCATATTTCGCCGATGCCCTGTGGGCAGGTCTGGTTCCCCCCCTTTCTGATTTCTTCAATGCCGTGCTCTCCCACTATCAGATCCACATGCTGCATCTAAGTCCTGAATCCATCACCCTCCTTTCGGTCTTCGCCTTCGTCTGCGAAGCCATGGTGGGCATCCCTCCTTCGGTTGCCTTGCTGCGCCACTTCTTCTTGCTGGATCTTGTCGACCCTACCCAATGTTGGGTGTGCGTAAGCTTCGTTGCCGCGCCAGAGACTGCCTCCTCTGGGATTGACTTCAAGCTCCCCCTGCCCGCGGTTGGGTTCCGCGAGCGGTGGCTGTATGTGGACGCAGGGGTGCCCAGCCCCCTACTAACGGAGCCGACCTCGCCTGCTGTCCCCAATTCGGGCTGGGGCCAGGTGGCGCTTGAGAGCCCCCGGCTCGTCTTCGTCTGGCGCCGCTTCACGCTCTTAAGGTCGCTTGGCGTGACAGCGCCCAAGGTGGTGAATGAGTTCCTGCTATGCCGCGTTGCTCCTCTTCAACGCCACTCTCGCCGGATGTGGGCCTTCCGTGGGCGCGAGGATAGTATGAGGCTCCAGGAAGAAGACCTGGCTCCTGAGGTGCTGAAGACAGTGCTCTTGACCCTGGCCGGGGACCTCAATCCCGGCAGCATCCGGCAGGGAGGGGCCTTGCTGTACCTCTGCCAGAGCAGGGTTGACATTGTGAGGCAGATGCCTGCCTTTGATGAGTGGGGGCTGCGCCCCGCTGGCCTTTAGGGGTCTCGCGAGAATCGGTGGTGGTGACTGCCCTTCCAGTCGGCCAAGGCGACTCGTCCTCGAGTGGCGGAGCAGGGAGGTACGAGGCGCCAGAGGCCGAGGGGGCTCCCGGCGTGGTGACGGCACCGGGCGAGGCTCATGAGGAAGCAGTTATCGGGGCCCATACCGCTGAGGCTGAGGGTGACAAACAGCTGCCCTCTGCGCCTGTGACTAGGGCCCCTGAGGCTCCAGCTGCTTCTCTTGGGGAGGCGATTGGCGGCACACATCAGGCAGGCGCCCCTGACGCTGATCGTCTTGATGCTCCGTCTTCGTCGCAGGTTGATCCCTGCGCCCGACTCTTAGGCCGCTTCCGCGTGGACTTTGGGGCTCTCCGGAAGAGAAGGGAGGCCCTGGGTGACGGTTACCCTAGTCGTCTGCTGAAGCGCAGAAAGTACTTCGCCACTGATGAGTAAGCCTTCTCCTTTCCCTTCTCCTGATCCTTCCGTTGCTCTTACTGACCCTTGCTCCGCAGGCCCCTTCCAGCCGAGCTTGCTGAGATGGCTGAGGAGCCGTCCCCTTTGGCTTTGCCTCCTCCACCATCCTCGAGCGCCCCAAGCAGCGGAGCCCTTGTGGCGAGGGCGATCGAAGAGGTGAACCATCCCGAGGCGTATCGTGGCCCCGCGCACCTCGCGATCCTCCTTCGCGAGCCTTCTCGTGGCATAGCCAACCTGCCACGGGTTTCTCGCCTGGTCGTGGACTGCGATTGGCTGAGGCGCTTCCTGCGCTCTTCTCCTGAGGTCAGGCTGGCCCAGGCCGGGCTTCTAACGCGGCGTGCCCCGCCGTCGTGAGGGTGCCAGCCCCCAGCCCCCAGCCCGGAGGGGGAGCGCTGACCTGTAGCCCCTGACGCTTGCTTGGGGCAGATGATGGTGTGGAAGACGTGCTTGAGCGCGCTCGGGAGCATCGCGCTCTCGCAAAGGATTCCTTCGAAGGGCGACTGACGCAGTGAGCCTGCTTGGTGAGCAGCTTGCTGATGAAGACGCGCGCCTTGAGGCCGAGGGCCTGCGCCTGGCTGCAGAGAGGCGCGAGCTGGAGGGCGCCATCGCCCTTGCGCGCCGTCAGCGTGACCTTGATGAAGCTGAGGCCAAGGCGTCGTTGGTGGCCTCTCGGGAGGCCCCGTCTCGGGCTGCTGAGGAAGCTCGGGAGGCTGACCGGCGGCGAACGGCTGTAGAGGAGCGGGCTCAGGAGCTCCTGGCCTGGTGCCACTCGCTGGAGGAGCAGGTGGAGCTGCGCGAGGCAACCCTCGCGTCGATGAGGGTGGCCTCCGGCGACTCGGCGGAGCTCCAGGAGCGTGACGAGGCGCTGACGCTGGAAGCCGCCGAACGTACCCGCGAGTACGAGCGTCTGGAGACGAGGGAGCGCTTGGTGACGCAGGCGGAGGACGATGTCGCTGCACAGGAAGCCCGTGTCCTGGAGGAGGTCGGACGTCGGGTGGTGATGGCGCATTTGAACCTCGAGCACGAGTTCGAGGAGAAGCTGGGGTTGATCCGGGCCGAAGCCGAAGGCAGGACTGCTGCCCTGAGGGCCAATATGGAGGAGGTGACGTGGTGGGCCGATGCTTCCCGGGCCTCCCTTGAGGTGGCGCAAGGTGGGCTAACCACCTCCCAGGTTTAGGTGCTCCTTCTTCGCCAGCGGGTGGAGGAGGCTGAGGCCGTCGCGCGCCAGAACGCGGACGATAATCGTCAGCAACGGCTCCTGGAGCATGAGCACGGCCCCATGCTGACCACGCTTCGGGAGAGGGCCAACGCGGCCTTGGGCAACATCTGCGAGGAGACCGTCGGCGAGCCGCACGGGGTTAACTATGCGGGCAATCTTCAATTCTTTACTAACGTGGTGACGCAGCTGGAGGCGCGGTCGATCAGGGCTGACAGGTTGGTGGAGGAGAGGAGCCGCGCCCTGCTCAGGCGCGCCTTTTCTCGTGTCTTCAGCCATCTCCGGAGCATGGATCCCCACTTCGATTTCGACGCCACCATCGCCCCAGTCCCCCAGGCCGTCCGAGGTGAGCTGGCGCACTGGGTGGAAGACCATGTGGAGGCTCTTATCAGGGCCTTCGCCTCGGACAACGATGACGCGATCGTGGCGGCCGACGAGGGCGGCGTGACGGGCGGCCCTGACGCCGCTGGTGGCAACGCGGGCAGCGGTGGCGAGTTCAGCGATGCCAGCAACGGCCCCGATGGCGCTCCTGAGGACGCATTGGGAGATTCATCCGACTGATTGTGCATCGTTCCTGCTTACCCTGTATGAATAGAACTCAGGTTTTGGCCTGATAGCTGTGAGAGCATTTTGGAGGGGGAGCCCCTCATGTAAAACTTGTGTTTATCGTATCAGTAGGAGCTACATTGCCCATGCGCCCGCGCCAATTGGTTGGCTTAAGCGACGCGCTGGTCGACTAATTTACCTTTGTCCCGTGCTGGCCCTGGGGCAGCCCGCAGGAGGCTGTGGAGCCCGGAGTGTTTCCTGATTGAATCCGTTGGACCTGCAGTAAGACGCCCTCCTGAGAGGACGCGGCGGCAGCAGTCTGGGCTGCGTGCAAGCTAGGCCTGACCCAACTCGCGACGGGCTCACGAGGGGAGGCAGCTGAGGCGAAGCGGTAACCGAAACGCGAGAAATTGCTCGAATGAGACTAAGCACCCCTTCCCCGAACACACACAAATATCAAATTCGAGTCCAACTTGAATCCAGCGGGGGAAAGCGGCAACCAAAGGGAAGAGCAACAAAAGCAAACAAAAGGCCGCGTCTGGCACCTAGTCTAGTCTTGGACGTCTTCTCATCAGCGCGGAGCTAAGTGCTGCCACTGGGCGTGGGAAGGAACCCCAGGGCCTGAGGCCGGCACCCCTGAGACTCCGGGGCGTGTACAGCCCCACTCATTATTACGTGAGAGTGTCACGGGGCGGCGGGCTTCACATGCACTGGGCCTTCTTCACAGGTACTGGCCTTGCTTCATATCACCAGATGAGGGCCCCGCCTTGTGCCACACTCTAGTGCCATCAGCAACGACCGGAAATCAGGACGCCGCCCGATGGGGTAGAGCGGTCACCAGCGGTTCCCCCGACGACCACGGGTCCTCCGCCGGGGGTAGGCCCTGGGGCACCTCCCCAGCGGAGGGCCTACCTCCTGAGAACGCCTTGCTCTGAACACCGCGGTGGCGATGTCGGATACCTGCCTCTCTCCTGCAGCCCCCTGCGCCCTCCTCCAGAGGGGTAGGAGACTATGGGAGCGGGGCAGCTGCTCGCTGCGGCGACCTGCACCTCCTGCGATCCATGGTTAGCGTATACCTGCTCCTGAAGAATTAGCGGTACCCGATAATCGTTGCCTCCAGCATGGCCAGTGGGACCGTCCCGGGGCTCCTGGAAAGGCTCAGCTTCTAGTGCCTCGTCCCCCCAGCTTGGGCTGAGGAGCGAGCCTTGTCCGTTCTCGTGAGGGTGTCCTTGGTCCATCATGAGGGGCACGTATTCCTCCGGCGCCGTCATCCCGAATGCCACGCCTTAATGCCCCGCATGCCATGCGGTCCTGCCTGACGCGCCCACCGTGGGGTGGCAGCGCGGACGTCCACTGGGGCCACGGGTCGCGTTGAGTCCTTCTTCTTCGCGGACCGGGGGCGGGGGCAGCGCCGCCGCCGGTCCGGTGCTGACAGCTTCGCTGGCGTCGGACTAGCCTTGGAGCCCGCGGGCGCGCTTGGGCCCCCCGCGTGGGTAGCCCTGGGCTTGAGATGGGAGCTGGGTGGAGAAGGGGTGAGCCCCCGAGGCGGCGAAGCCAGGAGCTCTGCCACTCGCTCCAGCAGCACGTCGTGGCCGCCCTCCAGCAGTCTGCACTGCAGCAGCTCTCGGGCCACCGTGAGTGCGGCTCTCGAGTTCGCCTGCTCCCCACGGGTGTACGGTGTCGTGGTCGCGGTGTGATTGGAGGCCCTTTCTGCCGACGGCGCCTGCCGCGGTGTAAGAGTTGTCGAAGCCTGTCCGCATCGCCCGCGGCCTGCAGCGCCCTGCGGACCGCGAGCTGCCTGGGGCACGGGGTCGCCTGAGGCGAGCGGTTCTGCGCGAGCGGGCCACGCAGCCCATGGGTCTGGGTTGCCCTCCTGGTCGCCGGGCATGGTGATGACGATGCGACGGGGCATGGAGCGGTGGAAGATGAATTCCGGCGCACCCCTACCTGGCACGCCAAATGTCGGATTTCGGGTTCCGGCAGACCCTTGAGGTTCGAACACTGGGGTGCGCGCGGAGATTTCGCCTCCTACCTACCTGCACCCCTCCACCACGCTAGGATCAAAGCTATGAAAGGAACAACACAAGGGACACAGGGTTTATACTGGTTCGGGCCACCGTTGTGGTGTAATACCCTACTCCAGTGTGTGGTGTGTGGATTGCCTCTTGGGCTGATAATGATGAACAATACAAGGGAGAACAGCCTCACGAGGGTCTGTTCTTTGCTGGGGCGATGAACTGCTGGGAGGAGTTCAGCCCCCTTTCTCTCTCTCTCCCTCTTTCCAACTGGTCGACCCTTTGCCATGTGGGTGTCTGGTCCTATTTATAGAGGCCCTGGTCCTCTTCCCAAATATTGAGTGGGAAGGGAGCCAACAATGGCGGGCTAATTTGAAAGGGGACAGCAAGTATCAGCTATCCTGACAAAAGTAGTCTTCGCCTGCGCGAACCTCTGGTGATAACGCCGTATTGGGCCCCATGGTGACCTCCGTCTCGTAGTCCTCCTGGTCTTGGTCTTGTTGCACTGAAATGGCAACCTTTGCCTGATGCCTCGGTACTCCGCGGCTGCGCTTGCCCCCTTTGCACCAAAGAGGAAAGGAGGACGCTGCGCGGGCTGGCACCCGCCTGGCGCCCTGAGTTGTCACGGCTTGCGTCACGGGCACCTCGCGAGGTACCCCGCCTTGATCTCTCCGCCTCCTCGTGAGCCAGCCTGACGAGGCCGTGCCTGAGGAAGCTCTGTGTCGTCCGCCCCGCGAGGCTTGGCCCCTCGCGAGGGTCTTGAGTTTGTGTTGGTGAAGATGGGCCGTGCTGGGCCCCCCTTTGAGCCATGCCGCAGGCCGCAGGCAGGCAAGTCTAGGGACCCCCGTTCCCAGAACGCCGACATCGTTGAACAAGAGCGCTTCAAGCGTCGGCTTATAGCCACGGCAAATAGCCTTAAGAAAAAGCAGCAGCAGCTTCAAGCTGATCAAGATCTGCTAGCTGACAGATGGACTGAAGTCCTCGCGGCCGAGGAATATAAACTCGAACGCCCCTCCAAGAGTTACCCAAAATGCAGGTTGCTACCTCGACTGGAGGAAGAAGCGTATGACAAGGCTGATCGGCCACCTCGTGGCCGCGATAGAGAGGCATTCTAGCCAAAAACTCAGCCTGCACCCCGACGCCATTCAAATAAAAAGGCAGGGGAAATACGCCAGACCTGCGAGACATATTGGAGGACAAAGCAAAACATGCAAGATCGATCTACGGATCACGAGGGCGCGCCACTATCCAACACGATAAACATCGCGCCGGATACAGTAAAAGTAAGTCCGGCTGGGCCGACCACAGCGGACACGACTCATTCGAGCTACGTCGTGACATAGCCCAGTACAGAGGCACCGCACACCCCCTATGCTTCACAGATGATGTAATGGATCATCAAATCCCAGAGGGTTTCAAACCCGTAAATATTGAATCATACGACGACACAACAGATCCTGCGGTATGGATCGAGGATTTCCTCCTCCACATCCACATGGCCCGCGGTGATGACTTACATGCCATCAAATACCTCCCACTAAAGCTCAAAGGACCAGCGCGACATTGGCTTAATAGCTTGCCAGCAGAGTCCATTAGCTGCTGTGAAGATCTGGAGGCCGCATTCCTCGACAACTTTCAGGGCACTTATGTGCGACCACCAGATGCCGATGACTTGAGCCACATAATTCAGCAGCCAGAAGAATCGGCCAGGCAATTCTAGACTCGGTTCCTAACAAAGAAAAATCAAATCGTCGACTGTCCGGATGCATAGGCCCTAGCGGCTTTCAAACACAACATCCGTGACGAGTGGCTAGCCCGGCACCTTGGTCAGGAAAAGCCGAAATCTATGGCAGCCCTCACGACACTCATGACCCGCTTTTGTGCGGGAGAAGACAGCTGGCTGGCTCGCAGTAATAACATATCAAAGAACCATGGTACTTCGGATACCAAGGACGGCAATGGTAGGTCACGTTGAAATAAACATAAGCGCCGCATTAACAGCGACAATACCGAGGACACGGCAGTCAATGCCGGATTCAAAGGCTCTAAACCCGGTCAGCGGAAAAAGCCATTTAAAAGAAGCACTCCGGGCCCGTCCAGTTTGGACCGCATACTCGATCGCTCGTGTCAAATACACGGCACCCCCGACAAGACAGCCTACCACACCAATAGGGATTGTTGGGTATTCAAGCAGGCCGGGAAGTTAATTGCCGAAAACAAAGATAAGGGGCCACATAGCGATGACGTGGAAGAGCCCCGGCAGCTGAACACCGGAGGACAGAAGAGGTTCCCCCCACAAGTGCGGATGGTGAACATGATATACGCAACCCACACCCCCAAGAGGGAGCGGAAGCGTGCGCTCAGGGACGTATATGCGTTGGAGCCAGTCGGCCCAAAGATCAACCCCTGGTCCTCCTGTCCGATCACCTTCGATCGCAGGGACCACCCCACTAGTATCCGTCATGGTGGATTCGCCGCACTGGTCCTAGACCCAATCATGGAAGGATTTCACCTCACTCGAGTCCTTATGGATGGCATTAGCAGCCTGAACCTGCTTTACTAGGACACAGTGCGCAAAATGGGTATAGACCCCTAAAGGATCAAACCCACAAAAATGACCTTTAAAGGCGTCATTCCAGGTGTAGAGGCCCATTGCACAGGCTCAATTACACTGGAAGTGGTCTTCGGATCCCCGGATAACTTCCGAAGCGAAGAATTAATCTTTGATATAGTCCCGTTCCGCAGTGGCTAGCTTGCACTGCTCGGGCGAACCGCATTTGCAAGATTAAATGCGGTACCGCATTATGCATACCTCAAGCTCAAGATGCCAGGACCTCGGGGGGTCATCACAGTTAATGGAAACACAGAGCGCTCTCTCCGCACGGAGGAGCACACTGCGGCCCTCGCAGCAGAAGCGCAAAGCAGCCTCTCAAGGCAATCCACCAGTTCGGCGTTTCAAGACACGGACACCTTCAAGCGCGCTTGGAGTAATCGGCAACTAGACCGCCCGACACGATCTGAGCTTGTGTAGCAATGTGCCCCCCACCCCGGCCCAAGCCAAACGGCGAAATTCGTGGCATGCGTACATAATTACGCATTAAAAATACCATGGGCATAGGTGGGGAGGGGGGCACAACTATGGCACGCCCCAATACGCGGCTTAAACCGCACTAGGGGCTTCCCGCTTTGTTATTTTTCTCTTTCAGGACTTTAATCTCTAGAAACCCTGTCCGGCAGCATGATTGCCGAACACATGATGCAGCAACATAGGAGGTAGAAAGCTACGTCACACCACGGAACTCCTAGGTGGATTACGATAACGAGTGAAATATTTGCTTTAATACTATTCCTCAGCTTGCCCTTGGAAGGGACATAGTCCTACTTTTTGCTTATCGCACTATCTGTATCATTCTGCTTTAACGCACCTTTTTGAATAAACAATGCATAACATTACGACTATTCTTGCATTCTTGTTTTATATATATGTGTTCATTAATGACGCCTTGCAACCGTACACTTTGGTACGGCCAATACACCAGGGGCTTAAGTACCCCACATTATGGTGTGAGAAGTCCGAACACTTTCACAAGTGTGGCACCCCGAACTTATAGCATTATATGCATCAGCTCCGAATCATGTCTTTGGTCAAATGTTGGGTTTGCCCGGCTCCTATGTTTTGGTACCTTACGTTCCGCTCTATCGGCTAAGGTAGCACTAGGAGAACTACTGCGATTGTGCCCCGGTTCTGCTGGACTAAGCACCTCAGTAGAGAAAGCTAAAACTGACTGTCATGATAAGGCGAGAGACTAGTCACTGTTCAGCGAGGTTTCGACTCCCTAAAGACTTATGCCGCTTAGAGCGAGGAAGCCGGTCCTGTCCGGCTTAAAGGCGTGTATCGCGCCCCGAATTCGGCCTTCCGAATACCAGGGGCTTCGCCGAAATTTAAAATTATAGAATTCTATGGCTAAGTGAGAGTGATAAAGCATTATTAGTCTGGTTGCCTTGTTCACCATGCTGAGCACCTCCCTCGAAGGACCCAAAAATGGGAACAAGAGTGCTCAG
Organism: Triticum urartu; assembly: GCF_003073215.2. Lineage (NCBI taxonomy): Eukaryota > Viridiplantae > Streptophyta > Magnoliopsida > Poales > Poaceae > Triticum > Triticum urartu. The sequence goes on from NC_053023.1 coordinate 637,041,453, forward strand.
GTTTATCCTGAACACCCCAGCACTCGTGGCATGGGGGCAGAAGCCGAGGACTAGCCATCTCTCAGATTGGATAAAGAGCCAAACAGAAGGTAATATTTTAAATTCAAACAAGTGTTGCATAGCGCATCTGAAACAAGTTTTCATCATACAGGATCACACGAGCAAGTTTACTCAAATATTACATCCTTTGGACATTCGTCCGCCACAAGACGGGCACCCTTCAGGACACCCTCATAATAAATTTTGGGGGTGCGATGCTCCTTGCCCTGTGGCGGTCCTTCCTTGATCAGCTTCACGTCATCTAGCTTGGCCCATTGCACCTTCACACGGGCGAAAGCCCGGCGTGGACCTTCGATGCAGACGGACCGCTTGACGACTTCCAGCCGTGGGCAGGCATCCACAAGCCGCCTCACTAGGCCGAAGTAGCTGTTCGGAAGGGCGTCGCCAGGCCACAGCCGGACTATAAAGCCCTTTGATGTCTACTACGCAACCTTCTTCTTGTAGACGTTGTTGGGCCTGCAAGTGCACAGGTTTGTAGGACAGTAGCAAATTTCCCTCAAGTGGATGACCTAAGGTTTATCAATCCGTAGGAGGCGTAGGATGAAGATGGTCTCTCTCAAGCAACCCTGCAACCAAATAACAAAGAGTCTCTTGTGTCCCCAACACACCTATCGGATCTCGGGTTCCGGCAGACCCTTAAGGTTCGAACACTGGGGTGCGCGTGGAGATTACGCCTTCTACCTCACCGTCTCGCAAAGATCTAAACTACTGAAAGAACAGCACAAGAGACACAAGGTTTATACTGGTTCGGGCCACCGTTGTGGTGTAATACCCTACTCAAGTGTGTGGTGGGTGGATTGCCTCTTGGGGCCGATGATGATGAACAACACAAGGAAGAACAGCCTCGCGAGGGTCTGTTCTTGGTTGGGGTGATGAACTGCTAGGGGAGTTCAGTCGCCCTTTCTCTCTCTCTCTCTGATTTTGATCTGATCCTCGCTCTCTGTCCGTCCCCCTACACTGTGGTGGCTAGTCCTATTTATAGAGGCCCTGGTCCTCTTCCCAAATATCGAGCGGGAAGGGAGCCAACAATGGCAGGCTAATTTGAAGGGGGACCGCAAGTACTAGCTATCCTGACAAAAGTAGTCTTCGCCTGCGCAAAGCTCTGGTGATGACACCGTCTTAGGCTCCACGGTGACCTCCATCTCGTAGTCCTCCTGGTCTTGGTCTCGTTGCAACGAAATGGCAACCTTTGCCTGATGCCTTGGTACTCCGTGGCTGCGCTTGCTCCCTTTGCACCAAAGAGGAAAGGAGGACGCTGCGCGGGCTGGCACACGCCTGGTACCCCGAGTCGTCATGGCTTGCATCACGGGCACCTCGCGAGGTACCCCGCCTCGATCTCTCTGCCTCCTCGCGAGCCAGCCTGACGAGGCCGCGCCTGAGGAAGCTCCGTGTCGTCCGCCCCGCGAGGCTTGGCCCCTCGCGAGGGTCTTGAGTCTTGTGTTGGTGAAGATGGGCCGTGCTGGGCCCCCTTTGAGCCACGCCGCAGGCAGGCAAGTCTGGGGACCCCCGTTCCCAGAACGCCGACAACACCCAATAAAATGGTAAATTGTATAGGTGCACTAGTTCGGCGAAGAGATGGTGATACAAGTGCAAAATAGATAGTAGATATAGGTTTTTGTAAACTAAAAATATAAAAACAGCAAGGTAGCGAGTGGTAAAAGTGAGCGTAAACGGTATTGCAATGATAGGAAACAAGGCCTAGGGTTCGTACTTTCACTAGTGCAAGTTCTCTCAACAATAATAACATAGATATATCATATAACGATCCCTCAACATGCAACAAAGAGTCACTTCGAAGCCACTAATAGCGGAGCACAAACGTAGAGATTATGGTAGGGTACGAAACCACCTCAAAGTTATTCTTTCAAATCAATCCGTTGGGCTATTCCTATAAGTGTCACAAACAACCCTGGAGTTTTTACTAGAATAATACCTTAAGATACAAATCAACCAAAACCCTAATGTCACCTAGATACTCCATTGTCACCTCAAGTATGCATGGGCATGATTATACGATATGCATCACATAATCTCAGATTTATCCAACCAACATAAAAGTACTTCAAAGAGCGCCCCAAAGTTTCTACCGGAGAATAAAGAACGTATGCCAACCCCTATGCATAGGTTCCCAATGTCACGAAACCCGCAAGTTGATCACCAAGACATACATCAAGTGTTCTCATAAAGACTCAATCCGATAAGATAACTTCAAAAGGGGAAACTCAATTCATCACAAAGGAGTAGAGGGGGAGAAACATCATAAGATCCAACTACAATAGCAAAGCTCGGGATACATCAAGATCGTGCCATAGACGAACACAAGAGAGAACACGAGAGAGAGAGAGATCAAACACATAGCTACTGGTACATACCCTCAGCCCCGAGGGAAAACTACTCCCTCCTCGTCATGGAGAGCGTCGGGATGATGAAGATGGCCACCGGTGATGGATCCCCCCTCTGGCAGGGTACCGGAAAGGGGTCCTGATTGGTTTTTGGTGGTTCTGGAGGCTTGCGGCGGCGGAACTCCCGATCTATCTTCTGTTCTGGAAGTTTTAGGGTACGACGGTATATATGGGTGAAAGGAGTACGTCGGTGGAGCTACGGGGGCCCCACGAGGCAGGGGCGCGCCCCCCACCCTCGTGAGCACCTCCCGTATCTTCTGACGTGGGGTCCAAGTCCATCAGGTGGGTTTCCTTCCAAAAATAACTTCTCCAGTTGATTTCGTTCCGTTTTGACTCCGTTTGATATTCCTTTTCCTCGAAACACTGAAATAGGCATAAAACAGCAAATCTGGGCTGGGCCTCCGGTTAATAGGTTAGTCCCAAAAGTAATATAAAATTGGATAATAAAGCCCAATATTGCCTAAAACAGTAGATAAAGTAGCATGGAGCAATCAAAAATTATAGATACGTTGGAGACGTATCACCCTTCATGGCCTCTTCTGCCGCCTTGTGTAGCTCGACCAGCTGCTTCAGCTGGTCGCTCATAGGCACCGGGTGTTCGGTCCCAGTATACTGAGACCAGAACAGCTTCTCCGTTGAGCTTCCTCCTCGGCCTGGTAAAACTGTGCAGCATCCGACACGCTGCGGGGCAAATCTGCGAATGCTCCTGGAGAGCTCCGGATTCGGGTAACTAATATGTAATTTACTTTCACATGCTCGCATTTCATATAGAATGCCTTACCCGCCGCTATTTTCTTCATCGCGTCAATCTCCTGGAGGGTCTTTTGGGCTTCGGCCTTGGCACTCTTTGCGCTCTCGAGGGCCGCGGCAAGCTCAGACTCTCGTGTCTTCGAGTCAAGCTCCAACGCCTCGTGCTTCGTCACGAGAGCCTGGAGCTCTTGCTGCACCTCTCCCACCCGAGCCTCTTGCCTTTCCCACTCGGTGCGCTCCTTGGCCGCTTTATCTTCGGCCTCGAACATCGCTTGCTTTAGGGTCGCCACTTCGGTCGTGGCCCCTGGCAAATTCATGATGATCCTGTCATTTTGCAATCGCATTCTTTTTGTACATATCCATAGACGAGGTACTACTTACCTTTGTTCTCCTCGAGCTGCCTCTTGGCAAGGCTGAGCTCGTCCTTGGACCCTTTAAGGTCCTACTTCAGTGCGGCGACCTCCCCAGTCAGTGCGGCAGATGCCAGCAGCGAAGCATGCATACGCATATTGACATACTTATATTAGACTCCTGCGATATTGTTTGATCCTCTGTTCGGCTTTTCTTTGTGAACACCGAATAGAGCATCAGGGGCTACTGTCTATGCGGTAATATTTTTCCTATATTTTAAATACTTACCTCAAAGCCTGTTAGAAGGCTGGCACAGGCTTTAGTCAATCCGCTCTTGGCGGACTGAACCTTCTGGACCACCGCACTCATAATAGTACGGTGCTCCTCATCGATGGAAGCGCTGCGAAGCGCTCCTAGCAGATTGTCCGGTGCCTCTGGATGGACAGAGGTCATCAGCACAGGCGTCTTGCCCCTCTTGGAAGGAGGCCGCCTGCCCGAGTCCGGAACCACTGGAGGTTCCGGCGCGGTGTTCGGCTGAGGGCCGAACTCGGAGCCCTCAGGGGCCTTGTTCCCTCTGCTCCCGGAGTCCGGAAGGTCGCCTTGAGGCACCTCCGGGTCTGTCTCCCCTCGACCCAGTGCCTCTTGAGACAATACCTCGGCGTCGTCCACAGGGCAAGGGGAGGTGGCGGTCGGAAGTGGATTGCTATCCATATCCGACGAGCCTAGGGAGCCGTCCGATGATACATCGATACGGGCTTGTGGCGGCCTGCATAATCATATTCGCGTTAGGGGAAGCAGTGCGACAAAGGAATGCTATGAGTTACTCTGGTATCCGAATACTTACGACTTCGCTAGGGGCTTGGCCCTGAGCAGCCACTCGTCTTCGCCTTCGGCAGCGGTGGTGGAACTGTCCGGAAGGAGAGTCCTTCCCTTCTTGGACCCTTCGGCCTCCCCAGTTGGGGCGGCCTTCCTTTTCTTGTCTCCTCCAACTGAAGGGGGAGCATCTTCTTCTTCCTCCTCGTCTTCGGGGGAGGAGTGTGTCGCAGAGTTATCGGACGATGAGTCCGATGACGCCTGGCGTCGGGAACTCTTTCGGGTTCCCTTGGCCTTCTTGGTCTTCTCTGGCACCTTGTAAGGATCCGGAGTTAGCATCTTCATCAGGAGAGCGTCTGCTGGGCCTTCGGGCAAAGGAGTCGGATAGTCGATCTGTCCGTCTGTCTCCTGCCAGTCCTGTCAAAGGTACGGGAGCTTAGATCCCGCATAGAGTCAAACTATGAAAAACAAGTATCCTGTGAGAGGTAAAACAGCTTACCGCGCTGGCTTGGCGCTTCATGCAGAATCCGCGATCCTCAGTAGTGGGAGGGGGAACCACGGCACCCTTGAATAGCACCTTCCAGGCATCCTTGTGAGTTGTGTCGAAGAGCCTGTTCAGAGTTCGGTGCTGGGCCGGGTCGAACTTCCACAAGTTGAAAGCCCGTTGTTGGCACGGGAGGATCCGGCGGATGAGCATGACCTGGACTATGTTGATGAGTTTGAGCTTCTTGTTCACCATGTTTTGAATACATGTTTGGATTCTGGTCAGCTCTCCCGAACTACCCCAGGACAGGGCCTTCTCTTGCCAGGAGGTGAGCCGCGTGGGGATGCCAGATCGGAACTCGAGGGCCGCTGCCCATTTAGGGTCACGCGGCTCGGTGATCTAGAACCACCCCGATTGCCACCCCTTTACGGTCTCCACGAAGGAGCCCTCGAGCCATGTGACGTTGGGCATCTTGCCCACCATGGCGCCTCCACACTCCGCCTGGCGGCCGCTCACTACCTTCGGCTTGACATTGAAGGTCTTCAGCCATAAGCCGAAGTGGGGCTTGATGCAGAGGAAGGCCTCGCACACGACGATAAACGCCGAGATGTTGAGGATGAGGTTCGGGGCCAAATCGTGGAAATCCAGGCCGTAGTAGAACATGAGCCCCCGGACGAATGGGTGGAGAGGGAATCCCAGTCCACGGAGGAAATAGGTAAGGAACACTACCCTCTCATGGGGCCCGGGGGTGGGGAAGAGCTGCCCCTCATCTGGGAGTCGGTGCGTGATGTCGTCGGGCAGGTATCCGGCTCTCCTCATCTTCTTGATGTGTCCCTCCGTGACGGAGGAGACCATCCACCTGCCTCCCGCTCCGGACATGGTTGGAGAAGGTTGAGGTGGGAAGTGCGGACTTGGGCGCTGGAGCTCGAGTGCGCGAAAATGGATGAGCAAAGGAGGAAGAAGAAGTGGATGAAAAGGTGAATCCTTATCCCTTTATATGGGCGGACGAAACTATGCGTCCCCACTAGCCTGGTAAAACTCGCTTATCCCCCAAGCGCCGTAATCGATGGCGCGGTTGGGTTACCCACGCCCGTATTGATGAGAATCCCGTAATAAGGGGGTCACGATCTCTACTTTGACAAGACGTGTCAAAAAACTGCCTCGCGTTATGTGCGGGGCTAGTTAAAGGAAACGGTTCAAATAATCACCGGGCCATGGCATAATGTCGTGTTGCCAAAACAAGTCAGCAAATTGGATTTGTGGAAATATTATTCTCTCTACGGTGGTATGTGGAACTTATTTTGCAGGGTCGAACACTATCCTTGTATTCAAATTCTTCTGTGGTGTATTCACAAGAGGAACCCGCCTTGCAATGCCGAAGACAATACTACGCGCCGGACTCATCGTCATTGAAGCCTGGTTCAGGGGGTCTCCGGACATCCGGAATATATCCTTTGGCCGGACTATTAGACTATGAAGATACAAGATTGAAGACTTCGTCTCGTGTCCGGATGGGACTCTACTTGGCGTGGATGGAAAGCTAGGCATTACGGATATGTACATCTCCTTCTTTGTAACCGACCTTGTGTAACCCTAGCCCCCTCCGGTGTCTATATAAACCGGAGGGTTTTAGTCCGTAGGACAACATACAATCATACCATAGGCTAGCTTCCAGGGTTTAGCCTCTCTGATCTCGTGGTAGATCTACTCTTGTACTACCCATATCATCAATATTAATCAAGCAAGACGTAGGGTTTTACCTCCATCAAGAGGGCCCGAACCTGGGTAAAACATCGTGTTCCCTGCCTCCTGTTACCATCCGCCTTAGACACACAGTTCGGGACCCCCTACCCGAGATCCGCCGGTTTTGACACCGATACATGGCATAAGCAACTATAATCTCTAATTGTCATTGCAAACATGTTTATTCATAATAGGCTGAATCAGGAACGATGAACTAATCATATTTACAAAAACAAGAGTGGTCGAGTTCATACCAGCTTTTCTCATCTCAATAAGTTCATCATATAGTCATCATTATTGCCTTTCACTTCCACGACCGAATAGTGTGGATAATAATAATAGTGCACGTGCATTCGACTAAGCTGGAATCTGCAAGCATTCAATTCAAGAGAGAAGACAAGGTATTTTGGGCTCTTTGTCAGATCAACAATAATGCATATGAGAGCCACTTTAACATTTTAATTATGGTCTTCACCTCTCGACCCCCAAAGAAATAAAACTATTTACACGGGAAAGCTCCCAACAAGCAAAAGAAGAGCGAGAAATCTTTTTGGGTTTTCTTTTTAATTACTACTACAAGCATGGAAATTAAACTAATTAAAAGCTACAACTAATTTTTTTTGTTTTTCTTAAGGTTCATTAAACACATAAGAAGAAAGCATAAAAAGGAAAATAAACTAGCATGGATGATAAAGAGAAAAAGTATGAGCACCGACAACTAGCAATGAGTGTGTGAACATGAATGTAATGTCGGTGAGAAATACGTACTCCCCCAAGCTTAGGCTTTTGGCCTAAGTTGGTCTATGGCCATGGCTGGCCTGGCGGATATCCAAAGTTGTAGCTGGGGTCGTACTGAGATGCAGCAGCTATTGCCTCATGAGCTTACGCTTGGAGACGAGCCGTCTCCGTCCTCCTCTTATACTCGTACGCCTCCTCCCTGGTTATAACATATCTCCCTTTTGCCTGAGAGTCAAAGAAAACAGGAGCATGGAGAGCGACGTGACAGTTGCGTCATCTGTCAAAGATTAGTCGGTACTAGAGGAACTGATCGTTCCTCTCAACAAAGTGATGACGAACCATGGCCTCATAATCTAAATAAATAGGTGGAAACTCAATATCATACCCACGTATGCGTATATCAAGAAAATTAGCTAGACGGGTTGCATAAATTCCACCAAAGAAATCTCCATTAAATCTATTATTATGCAACCTACGTGCAACGATAGCCCCCAAGTTGTATTGTTTATCTCCTAAAACAGCGCTTCTGAGAACGCTAAGATCAGGCACACACATGTGACATGCTTCATCTTTACCATTAATGCATCTACCTATGAAGAGAGCAAAATAATGTATAGCAGGAAAATGAATGCTCCCTATGGTAGCTTGTGTTATATCTCTAGATTCCTCCACAGTTATACTAGAAAGAAAATCTCTAAACTCAGATTTGCGAGGCTCACAAGTGCTGCCCCATTGTGGAAGTTTGCAAGCAGTATTAAAATCCTCTAAGTCCATAGTATAAGAATTTTCATAAAGATCAAATAGGACAGTTTGAGAATTGCGTGATGATGAAAATTCAAACCTCCTCACAAAGGAATCAGTGAGATAGTGGTATTGGCGGCACTTATCTGCCTCGAAGCTCTCAAGATCAGCATTACGCACATACGCGTTAAATTCTTCCTTGATTCCTGCTCGATCCATAAAGTCCTCTGATGGCCATTCACAAGCCCGCACCTGAGCTTCCCTCGGTGGTTCCTCATCGGCATCACGTATTGCGAGCCTGGGTCCTTGCTTCCTTGAAGGACCACCTTGGTACATTTTCCTAAACATATTTCTTCCTCTTAAAAATTTCTGAAATTTTTAGTAACTTCAAAATAAAAGTGAACCAAACTAAACAAAATTGATAGCAACTACTCCTACAAGTGCCTAGAGGCAATATCATGCATCAAAACTACCTTTGACCATATAAATTTGACATGCAAGCTCAAGAACAGGGTCACCTAAGCAGTAAAAATATGCAATGAATAAAGCACTAGAACAAAAACTAATTGGACCATTGGAGGAGTCACATACCAAGGAACAATCCCCCAAAGCAGTTTTTTGATTGGAGCTTTGAGCAAGGAGATCGAAAATGGCAGCAAAATGTGCTTGGACTCGGGTTTGAGCTGGTTAGTGATTTTTGTGGGAGGAAGGAGTGTGTGGTAGCTGGAATAAGTGGAGGGGAGCCACCGTGGGCACACGAGCCAGGGTGCGTGCCCTCCACCCTCGTGGCCAGGTGCTTGCTCCCCTACTGTGTTCTTAGTGCCAGATATTCTCAAATATTCCAGAAAAATCATATTTAATTTTCAGGGCATTTGGAGAACTTTTATTTTGGGGGCATTTTTTATTGCACGGATAATTCAGAAAACAGACAGAAATTACTATTTTTGCTTTATTTAATATAAATAACAGAAAGTAAAAAGTGGGTACAGAGAGTTGTATTTTCTAAATTCATCCATCTCATGCTCATCAAAAGGAATCCACAAACAAGGTTGATCAGGTCTTGTTAACAAACTCATTCCGAATAACATGGAACCGGAGAATTTTCAAATAACACTAGGTTACCTCAACGGGGATATGCACATCGCCAACAATAAGAATATCATATTTCTTCTTGACAGTAGGAAGAGGAAATTCAAAATCTCTAATAGTAATAGTCAGAATTTTTCCAATAGAATTGATACTGTGGACTTGAGGTTGTTTCCTCGAAAAGTGTACCATATGCTCATTACCATTAACATGAAAAGTGACATTGCCTTTGGTGCAATCAATAACAGCCCCTGCAGTATTCAAAAAGGGTCTTCCAAGAATAATAGACATACTATCATCCTCAGGAATATCAAGAATAACAAAGTCCGTTAAAATAGTAACGTTTGCAACCACAACAGGCACATCCTCACAAATACCGACAAGTATAGTAGTTGATTTATCAGCCATTTGCAAAGATATTTCAGTAGGTGTCAACTTATTCAAATCAAGTCTACGATATAAACAGAGAGGCATAACACTAACACCGGCTCCAAGATCACATAAAGCAGTTTTAACATAGTTTCTTTTAATGGAGCATGGTATAGTTGGTACTCCTGGATCTCCAAGTTTCTTTGGTAGTCCACCCTTAAAAGTATAATTATCAAGCATGGTGGAAATTTCAGCTTCTGGTATCTTTCTTTTATTTGTAACAATTTCTTTCATGTACTTAGCATAAGGATTCGTTTTAAGCATATCAGTCAAACGCATACGCAAGAAGATAGGTCTAATCATTTCAGCAAAGTGCTCAAAATCCTCATCATCCTTATTCTTGGATGGTTTAGGAGGAAAAGGCATGGGTTTCTGAACCCATGGTTCTCTTTCTTTACCATGCTTCCTAGCAACAAAGTCTCTCTTATCATAACGTTGGTTCTTTGATTGTGGGTTATCAAGATCAACAGCAGGTTCAATCTCTACTTCATTGTCATTACTAGGTTGAGCATCATCATGAACATCATTATTAACATTATCACTAGGTTCATGCTCATTACCAGATTGTGTTTCAGCATCAGAAATAGAGATATCATTGGGATTCTCAGGTGTGTCATCAACAGGTTCACTAGAAGCATGCAAAGTCCTATAATTTTTCTTTTTCTTCCTTTTAGAAGGACTGGGTGCATCAATATTAGTTCTCTGAGAATCTTGCTCAATTCTCTTAGGATGGCCCTCAGTATACAAAGGTTCCTGAGTCATTTTACCACCTCTAGTCATAACTCTAACAGCATTATCATTATTTTCACTATTCAATTCATTGAGCAAATCATTATGAGCTTTAAGTACTTGTTCTACTTGAGTGGTAACCATAGAAGCATGTTTACTAATAAGTTTAAGTTCACCTTTAATATTAGCCATATAATCACCCAAGTGTTCAAGCATATCAGCATTGCATTTTAATTCCTTACCAAAATAAGCATTGAAGTTTTCTTGTTTAACCATAAAGTCATCAAACTCATCCAAGCATGGGCTAGCGAACTTAGTAAATGGGATTTCAGCTTTATCATATCTATAGAGAGAATTTTCCTTTACTACCTGTGTTGGGTTATCAAGACCATGTATTTCTTCAACAGGCGGTAAATTAAGACCATGTATTTCTTCAATAGGAGGTAAATTCTTAACATCTTCAGCTTTAATGCCTTTTTCTTTCATAGATTTCTTTGCCTCTTGCATATCTTCGGGACTGAGAAATAGAATACCCCTCTTCTTCGGAGTTGGATCAGGAATTGGATTAGGAAGTGTCCAATTATTTTCATTGGTCAACATATTATTCAATAAAATTTCAGCTTCATCTGGTGTTCTTTCCCTGAAAACACAACCAGCACAACTATCTAGGTGGTCTCTAGAAGCATCGGTTAGGCCATTATAAAAGATATCAAGTATTTCATTTTTCTTAAGAGGATGATCAGGCAAAGCATTAAGTAATTGGAGAAGCCTCCCCCAAGCTTGTGGGAGACTCTCTTCTTCAATTTGCACAAAATTATATATTTCCCTTAAAGCAGCTTGTTTCTTATGAGCGGGGAAATATTTAGCAAAGAAGTAATAAATCATATCCTGGGGACTACGCACATAACCAGGATCAAGAGAATTAAACCATATCTTAGCATCACCCTTTAATGAGAACGGAAATATCTTAAGGATATAATAGTAGCGAGTTTTCTCATCATTGGTGAACAGGGTGGCTATATCATTTAATTTAGTAAGATGCGCCACAATAGTTTCAGATTCATAACCATAGAAAGGATCAGATTCAACTAAAGTAATTATCTCAGGATCAACAGACAAATCATAATCCTTATCAGTAACAAAGATAGGTGAAGTAGCATAAGCAGGATCATATTTCATTCTAGCATTCAGAGTTTTTTGTTTCAGCTTAGCTAATAATTTCTTAAGATCACTCATATCATTGCAAGCAAGAAAATCTCTAGCAGTTTCTTCATCCATATCATAGCCCTCAAGCACAACATGTAATTAATATCTAGGGGGAGAATCTTCATCATCACTTTCATCAATATTATCAGTTTCAATAATTTCATTCTCTCTAGACCTAGCAAATTGTTCATCAAGAAATTCACCAAGTGGCACAGTAGTATCAAGCATAGAAGTAGTTTCATCATGAGTATCATGCATAGCATAAGTGGCATCATCAATAACATGCGACATATCAGAATTAATAGCAGAAGCAGGTTTAGGTGTCGCAAGCTTACTCAAAACAGAAGGTGAATCAAGTGCAGAGCTAGATGGCAGTTCCTTACCCCCCCCCCTCGTAGTTGAGGGATAAATCTTGGTTCTTGGATCTTTCAAGTTCTTCATACCGATAAGCAGATATAAATCCCAAGTGACTCAAAGAATAGAGCTATGCTCCCCAGCAACGGCGCCAGAAAATAGTCTTGATAACCCAGAAGTATAGGGGATCACAACAGTTTTCGAGGGTAGAATATTCAACCCAAATTTATTGATTCGACACAAGGGGAGCCAAAGAATATTCTCAAGTATTAGCAGCTGAGTTGTCAATTCAACCACAACTGGAAACTTAATATCTGCAGTAAAGTATTTAGTAGCAAAGTAATATGATAGTAGTGGTAATGGTGGTAAAAGGTAACAGTAGCAAAAGTAATATTTTTGGTGTTTTGTAGTAATGATAACAATAGCGACGGAAAAGTAAATAAGGGAAGCAATATATGGAAAGCTCGTAGGCAATGGATCGGTGATAGAGAATTATGCAGGATGCGGTTCATCATGTAACAGTCATAACCTAGGGTGACACAGAACTAACTCCAATTCATCAATGTAATGTAGGCATGTATTCCGAATATAGTCATACGTGCTTATGGAAAAGAACTTGCATGACATCTTTTGTCCTACCCTCCTGTGGCAGCGGGGTCCTAGCGGAAACTAAGGGATATTAAGGCATCCTTTTAATAGAGTACCAGACCAAAGCATTAACACATAGTGAATACATGAACTCCTCAAACTACGGTCATCATCGGGAGTGGTCCCAATTATTGTCACCTCGGGGTTGCCGGATCATAACACATAGTAGGTGACTATAGACTTGCAAAATAGGATCAAGAACTCTCATATATTGATGAAAACATAATAGGTTCAGATTTGAAATCATGGCACTCGGGCCCTAGTGACAAGCATTAAGCATAGCAAAGTCATAGTAACATCAATCTCAGAACATAGTGGATACTAGGGATCAAACCCTAACAAAACTAACTAGCTTACATGATAAATCTCATCCAACCCATCACGTCCAGCAAGCCTATGATGGATTTACTCACGCACGGCGGTGAGCATCATGAAATTGGTGATGGAGGATGGTTGATGATGACGATGGCGACGGATTCCCCTCTCCGGAGCCCCGAACGGACTCCAGATCAGCCCTCCCGAGAGAGTTTAGGGCTTGGCGGCGGCTCCATATCGTAAAACGCAATGGATCCTTCTCCCTGGGTTTTTTCTCCCCGAAAGTTAATATATGGAGTCCAGGTTGTGGTCGGTGGAGCGTCTGGGGCCCCATGAGGCAGGGGGCGCACCCAGGGGGGTAGGGCGCGCCCCCCACTCTCGTGTACAGGTGGAGGCCCCCCTGACGTGGATCTTCCTTCCAGTATTTTTTATATATTCCAAAATAATTCTCCGTTGATTTTCAGGTCATTCTCAGAACTTCTAGTTCTGCACAAAAATAACACCATGGCAATTCTGCTGAAAACAGCGTTAGTCCGGGTTAGTTCCATTCAAATCATGCAAGTTAGAGTCCAAAACAAGGGCAAAAGTGTTTGGAAAAGTAGATACGACGGAGACGTATCAGAGCTCTGTAGCACTTATAATATTATATGTGGATGACATATTGTTGATTGGAAATGATATAGAATTTCTGGATAACATGAAGGGATACTTGAATAAGTGTTTTTAAATGAAAGACCTCGGTGAAGCTGCTTATATATTGGGCATCAAGATCTATAGAGATAGATCAAGACGCTTAATTGTACTTTCACAAAGCACATACCTTGGTAAAGTTTTGAAGAAGTTCAAAATGGATCAAGCAAAGAAAGGGTTCTTGCCTGTATTACAAGGTGTGAAGTTGAGTCAGACTCAATGCCCGACCACTGCAGAAGATAGAAAGAAAATGAAAGATGTTCCCCATGCTTCAGCCATAGGCTCTATCATGTATGCAATGATGTGTACCAGACCTGATGTGTGCCTTGCTATTAGCTTAGCAGGGAGGTACCAAAGTAATCCAGGAGTGGATCACTGGACAGCGGTCAAGAACATCCTGAAATACCTGAAAACGACTAAGGATATGTTTCTCGTTTATGGAGGTGACAAAGAGCTTGTCATAAATGGTTACATTGATGCAAGCTTTGACACTGATCCGGATGACCTTAAGTCACAAATCAGATATGTGTTTTTATTGAACGGTGGAGCTGTCAGTAGGTGCAGTTCTAAGCAAAGCGTCGTGGTGGGATCTACATGTGAAGCAGAGTACATAGCTGCTTCGGAAGCAGCAAATGAAGGAGTCTGGATGAAGGAGTTCATATCCGATCTAGGTGTCATACCTAGTGCATCGGGTCAAATGAAAATATTTTGTGACAATACTGGTGCAATTTCCTTGGCAAAGGAATCCAGATTTCACAAAAGAACCAAGCACATCAAGAGACGCTTCAATTCCATCCGCGATCAAGTCAAGGAGGGAGACATAGAGATTTGCAAGATACATACGGATCTGAATGTTGCATACCCGTTGACTAAGCCTCTCCCATGAGCAAAACATGATCAGCACCAAGACTCCACGGGTGTTAGAATCATTACTGTGTAATCTAGATTATTGACTCTAGTGCAAGTGGGAGACTGAAGGAAATATACCATAGAGGCAATAATAAAGTTGTTATTTATATTTCCTTATATCATGATAAATGTTTATTATTCATGCTAGAATTGTATTAACCGGAAACTTAGTACATGTGTGAATATGTGGACAAACAGAGTGTCACTAGTTTGCCTCTACTTGACTAGCTCATTGAATCAATGATGGTTATGTTTCCTAACCATAGACATGAGTTGTCATTTGATTAACGGGATCACATCATTAGAGAATGATGTGATTGACTTAACCCATCCGTTAGCTTAGCACGATGATCGTTTAGTTTGTTGCTATTGCTTTCTTCGTGACTTATACATGTTCCTATGATTATGAGATTATGCAACTCCTGAGTACCGGAGGAACACTTTGTGTGCTACCAAACGTCACAACGTAACTGGGTGATTATAAAGGTGCTCTACAGGTGTCTCCAATGGTGCTTGTTGATTTGGCATAGATCGAGATTAGGATTTGTCACTCCGATTGTCGGAGAGGTATCTCTGGGCCCTCTCGGTAATGCACATCACTATAAGCCTTGCAAGCATTGTGACTAATGATTTAGTTGCGGGATGATGCATTACGAAACAAGTAAAGAGACTTGCCGATAACGAGATTGAACTAGGTATAAGGATACCGACGATCGAATCTCGGGCAAGTAACATACCAATGACAAAGGGAACAACGTATGTTGTTATGCGGTTTGACCGATAAAGATCTTCAACCAATATGAGAATCCAGGTTCCGCAATTGGTTATTGATCGGAGACGAGTCTCGGTCATGTCTACATAGTTCTCGAACCCATAGGGTCCGCACGCTTAACATTCGGTGACGATCGGTATTATGAGTTTATGTGTTTTGATGTACCGAAGGTAGTTCGGTTTCCCGGATGTGATCACGGACATGACGAGGAGTCTCGAAATGGTTGAGACGTAAAGATTGATATATTGGACGGCTATATTCGGACACAGAAAGTGTTCCAGATGATTTTGGAGAAAACCGGAGTGCCGGAGGGGTTACCGGAACTCCCTGGGGAAGTATTGGGCCTTAGTGGGCCTGAGGGGAGAGAGAGGGCAGCAACCCGGGAGGTGGCGCGCCCCCTCCCATGGGGAGTCCGAAATGGACTAGGGGAGGGGGCGCGGTCCCTCTTTCCCTCTCCCTCTCTTTCCTTCCCCCTCCCTCTTCCTAGTTGGACTACGAAAGGATGAATCCTCTTCCTAGTAGGAAGAGGATTCCTCCTCTCCTTGGGGTGCACCAAGGCTGGCCGGCCTCCCCCCTTGCTCCTTTATATACGGGGGCAGGGGGGCACCCAAAGACACACAAGTTGATTAGTTGATATTTTAGCCGTGTGCGGTGCCCCCTCCACCATAATCCACCTCGGTCATATCGTAGTGGTGCTTAGGCGAAGCCCTGCGTCGGTAGCATCATCATCACCGTCATCACGCTGTCGTGCTGATGAAACTCTCCCTCAAAGCTCTACTGGATCAGAGTTCGTGGGACGTCACCGAGCTAAACGTGTGCTGAACTCGGAGGTGCCGTATGTTCGGTACTTGGATCGGTCGGATCGTGAAGACGTGCGACTACATCAACCGCGTTCTTATAACGCTTCTACTTATGGTCTACGAGGGTACGTAGACGATACTCTCCCCTCTCGTTGCTATGCGTCACCATGATCTTGCGTGTGCGTAGGAAATTTTTGAAATTACTGCGTTTCCCAACAAACTCTTTCATACATGTCACTCTTGATTCATTGCATATCCCGGTACACCGCTGGAGGCATTCACATAGAGTCATATTTGTTCTAAGTATTGACTTGTAAGTAAATAAAAGTGTGATGATCTTCATTATTAGAGCATTGTCCCATGTGAGGAAAGGATGATGGACACTATGATTCCCCCATAAGTCGGGATGAGACTCCGAACGAAAAAAAATAAAAGAGGCCAAAGAAGCCCACCAAAAAATGAGAGAAAAAGAGAAGGGACAATGTTACTATCCTTTTTCCACACTTGTGCTTCAAAGTAGCACCGTGATCTTCATGATAGAGAGTATCTTATTTTGTCACTTTCATATACTAGTGGGAATTTTCATTATAGAACTTGGCTTGTATATTCCAATGATGGGCTTCCTCAAAATGCCCTAGGTCTTCGTGAGCAGGCAAGTTGGATGCACACCCACTTAGTTTTTTTTGTTGAGCTTTCATACACTTATAGCTCTAGTGCATCCGTTGCATGGCAATCCCTACTCTCTCACATTGATAGCCATTGATGGGCATCTCCATAGCCCATTGATACGCCTAGTTGATGTGAGACTATCTTCTCCTCTTTGTCTTCTCCACAACCACCATTCTATTCCACCTATAGTGATATGTCCATGGCTCACGCTCATGTATTGTGTGAAAGTTGCAAAAGTTTGAGAACATCAAAGTATGAAGCAATTGCTTGGCTTGTCATCAGGGTTGTGCATGATTAAATACTTTTTGTGATGAAGATAGAGCATAGCCAGACTATATGATTTTGTAGGGATAACTTTCTTTGGCCATGTTATTTTGAGAAGACATGATTGCTTTATTAGTACGCTTGAAGTATTATTGTTTTTACGTCAATATTAAATTTTTGTTTTGAATCTTATGGATCTGAAAATTCATGCCACAATAAAGAGAATTACAATGAAAATTATGATAGGTAGCATTCCACATCAAAAATTCTGTTTTTATCATTTACCTACTCGAGGACGAGCAGGAATTAATGAAGGAAATATGCCCTAGAGGCAATAATAAAGTTATTATTTATTTCCTTATATCATGATAAATGTTTATTATTCATGCTAGAATTGTATTAACCGGAAACATAATACATGTGTGAATATATAGACAAACAGAGTGTCACTAGTATGCCTCTACTTGACTAGCTCGTTAATCGAAGATGGTTATGTTTCCTAACCATAGACATCAGTTGTCATTTGATTAACGGGATCACATCATTAGGAGAATTATGTGATTGACATGACCCATTCCGTTAGCTTAGCACACGATCATTTAGTATTCTGCTATTGCTTTCTTCATGACATATACATGTTCCTATGACTATGAGATTATGCAACTCCCATTTACCGAAGGAACACTTTGTGTGCTACCAAACATCACAACGTAACTGGGTGATTATAAAGGTGCTCTACAGGTGTCTCCAAAGGTACTTGTTGGGTTGGCGTATGTCGAGATTAGGATTTGTCACTCCAATTGTCGGAGAGGTATCTCTGGGCCCTCTCCGTAATGCACATCACTTAAGCCTTACAAGCATTGCAACTAATGAGTTAGTTGCGGGATGATGTATTACGAAACGAGTAAAGAGACTTGCCGGTAACGAGATTGAACTAGGAATTGAGATACTGACGATCAAATCTCGGGCAAGTAACATACCGATGACAAAGGGAACAATGTATGTTGTTATGCGGTTTGACCGATAAAGATCTTCGTAAAATATGTGGGAGCCAATATGAGCATCCAGGTTCCGCTATTGGTTATTGACCGGAGACGTGTCTCGGTCATGTCTACATAGTTCTCGAACCCGTAGTGTCCGCGCGCTTAACGTTACGATGACGGTTATATTATGAGTTTATATGTTTTGATGTACCGAAGATTGTTTGGAGTCCCAGATGTGATCAAGGACATGACGAGGAGTCTCGAAATGGTCGAGACATGAAGATTGATATATTGGAAGCCTATGTTTGGATGTCGGAAGTGTTCCGGGTGAAATAGTAATTTTACGGAGTACCGGAGGGGTTACCGGAACCCCCCGGAGGCTATTGGGCCTTATGGGCCCAAGTGGAGGAAGAGGAGAGGCGGCCAAGGGGTAGCCGCGTGCCCCTCCTTTTTCCTAGTTGGATTAGGACTTGGGGGGAGGAGGAGAGAGGGGAAAGGAAAGGGGGGTGCCGCCCCCCTCCTTGTCCAATTCGGACTGGGGGGATGGAGTAGGACTCCTCCGGCGCGCCTCCTCCTATGGCCGGCCGCACCCCCCCTTGCTCCTTTATATACGGGGGTAGCGGGGCACCCGAGAGACACAACAATTGATCATTGATCTCTTAGCCATGTGCGGTGCCCCCCTCCACCATAGTACACCTCGATAATACTATAGTGGTGCTTAGGCGAAGCCCTGCGTCGGTAGAACATCAACATCGTCACCACGCCGTCGTGCTGACGAAACTCTCCCTCAACACTCGGCTGGATCGGAGTTCGAGGGACGTCATCAAGCTGAACGTGAGCTGAACTCGGAGGTGCCGTGCGTTCGGTACTTGATCGGTCGGATCATGAAGACGTACGACTACATCAACCGCGTTGTGCTAACGCTTCCGCTTTCGGTCTAAGAGGGTACGTGGACAACACTCTCCCCTCTCGTTGCTATGCATCACCATGATCTTGCGTGTGTGTAGGATTTTTTTTGAAATTACTACGTTCCCCAACAATTAAGCTTGGGGACGATGATACGTCTCCAACATATCTATAATTTTTGATCGTTCCATTCTATTACATTATCTGTTTTGGATGTGTAATGGGCTTTAATATGCTCTTTTATATTATTTTTGGGACTATCCTATTAACCGGAGACCCAGTGCTAGTTGTTATTTTTTTGCCTATTTCAGTGTTTCGCAGAAAAGGAATATCAAACGGAATCCAAACGGAATGAAACCTTCCCAAGGATCTTTCTTGGAACGAACGCAATCCAGGAGACTTGACGTGGAAGTCAGAGACGCAACGAGGCGTCCACGAGGCAGGAGGGCGTGCCGCCACCCTTGTGGGCCCCTCGTAGCTCCACCGACCTACTTCTTTCGTCTATATATACTTGTATACCCTAAAAACATCTAGGGGATCCATGAAACCACTTTTCCACCGCCGCAACCTTCTCCACCCGTGAGATCCCATCTTGGGGCCTTTTCCGGCAAACTACTGGAGGGGGAATCAATCACGAAGGGCTTCTACATCAACACCATAGCCTCTCCGATGAAGCGCGAGTAGTTTACCACAGACCTTCGGGTCCACAGTTATTAGCTAGATGGCGTCTTCTCTCTCTTTGGTTCTCAATACAAAGTTTTCCTCGATGTTCTTGGAGATCTATTCGATGTAATACTTTTTGCGGTGTGTTCGCCGAGATCCAATGAATTGTGGGTTTATGATCAAGATTATCTATGAACGATATTTGATTCTTCTATAAACTCTTATATGCATGATTTGATATCTTTGCAAGTCTCTTCGAATTATCAGTTTGGTTTGGCCTACTAGATTGATCTTTCTTGCAATGGGAGAAGTGCTTAGCTTTGGGTTCAATCTTGCGGTGCTCGATCCCAGTGACAGAAAGGGAACTGACACGTATTGTATTGTTGCCATCGAGGATAAAAAGATGGGGTTTATATCATATTGCTTGAGTTTATCCCTCTACATCATGTCATCTTGCTTAATGTGTTACTCTCTTCTTATGAACTTAATACTCTAGATGCATGCTGGATAGCGGTCGATGTGTGGAGTAGTAGTAGATGAAGAATCGTTTCGGTCTACTTGACACGGACGTGATGCCTATGTTCATGATCATGCCTAGATATTCTCATAACTATGCGCTATTTTATCAATTGCTCGACAGTAATTTATTCACCCACCGTAACATATGCTATCATGAGAGAAGCCACTAGTGAAACCTATGGCCCTCGGGTCTGCTTTACATCATATAAGTTTCCGATCTATAATTCTTTTACTATTTATTTATTTTGCAATCTTTATTTTCCAATCTATACAAAAAAAATACCAAAAAATATTTATCTTATTATCTTTATCAGATCTCATTTTTGCAAGTGGCCCTTATGGGATTGACAACCCCTTTATCGCATTGGTTGCAAGGTTCTTAATTGTTTGTGCAGGTACTAGGCGATTTGCATGTAGTCTCCTACTGGATTGATACCTTGGTTCTCAAAAACTGAGGGAAATACTTACGCTACTTTGCTGCATCACCCTTTCCTCTTCAAGGGAGAACCAACGCATGCTCAAGAGGTAGCAGACAACAGCATTACTTAATAGTGATATTAGGTGGTATTGCTTCATGTGATTTTACATTAACGATAGCGATAAGGGCGTAGGGACAGCAAGGGCATAAAGTGGTGAGGCACATGTTGTGGCTGAGAGCGGCAAACATTCAGACAGCATGTCTGCATTTGTCCCTTTTTTATCTATCTCCTTGGCGACATTTTCCTATATGAGCACAGGAAATCTAGACCTGCTCACAGGGCCCCAAAATCAGTGGGGCCCCAGATTTGTATGTACTTAGTCTTAGCACTCTTAGTAATTAGTAAAAATTAGTGCAAAACAGGTTGGATAATGGTGCAGCAAGCCAGCAGGGCCCCACAATGAATTAACTCAGCTAACCCCCAACATGTTGTGGGACTGCACGAATTAACTACTGGGCCCTCTCCTCACACACGTCTCTCTTTTCCTCTTCGTCTTCTTCACAACGCAGCCGCCGTTCCTCTTTCCACATGGTAATTAATCCCCAGTTCTTCACTAGCTAAAGTTACTCCAAGATTTCATTCCAAAGGAAAAAAGTATGGGACCTATTGATATTTTAAATGTTTTGAAACACTTGAATGATTTTCCTAATGCAACTATTGCATATAGAATTTTATTGACCATCCCAGTAACCGTTGCATCATCGGAGAGAAGTTTTTCTAAATTGAAGTTGTTGAAGTAATATTTACGTTCTACAATGACACAGGAAAGACTTAGTGGACTGGCTTTGATAGCAATTGAAAATGAAGAACTAATTGAAGAATTTATCTCCGATGATGCCACGGTTACTGGGATGGTCAATAAAATTCTACGTTCTGAATAACATCTTATCTTGGAGAATGTATCTTACGAAGAACTAATTGAAGAATTTATCTCAAGGAATGCAAGAAGGATGTCACGCTTCTGCCAAATAATGTATTGTTTTTGAGTTTCTTGAATCACTTTTGCGACAAGATGTTATTCAGAAGATTGTACTATGTAACAACATGATATATAAATAACAATTAGATATTGTTTTCGTCATCGTCACATGCTATGCCGAGGGCCAATTTTCTGACTTTGCACCGGGCCTCCATTTTCCCCGGTACGGCCCAGCCTGCTCGTTCTCATTCACATTGTCCCCCCCCCCACACCCCTCACTTTATTTCCTTTTTTGACCAAGAGACAGGTCCACTTCCCCCACCATTTGCCATCCACCCCACTTTATTCTCCTTTTCGACCAAGAGACTGGTTGGGTAGCCAATATATACTACTACTTTCAACCGTTTCCTCTTAGAACCAAGTCCTAGATTCATGCTACAACTTTCTAATGCGGCTTGAACTACGTCGGTATTTCCCCAAAGAGGAAGGGATAATGCAGCATGGCTACGGTAGGTATTTCCTTCAGTGATGAGACCAAGGTTATTGAACCAGTAGGAGAACCACACAACACTATGTAAACGATACCTGCACGCAAAGAACAAATACTTGCAACCCGACGTGTAAGAGGGGTTGTCAATCCCTCCTGGGTAAAAAGATTGATAAATTTGTAGTACATTCAATAAATAGGTCTCACGGAAACGTGAAATAAAATAAATAATAAAAGATTGCAGCAAGTTATTTTTAGGTTTTTGGATTAATATATCTAAAAATAAAAACAAATAAAATAGATCTCGAAGGCAAAAATTATAAAGAAGAGACCCGGGAGTCGTAGATTTCACTAGTGGCGGCTAAACAAATTACTGTTGGGCAATTGATAGAACTTCAAATAATTATAACGATATCCACGCAATGATCATTATATAGGCATCACGTCCAAGATTAGTAGACCGACTCCTGCCTGCATCTACTACTATTACTCCACACATCGACCGCTATGTTCATGGAAAAACGGAGTTATTCAATAAGAATGTGACATGATGTAGACAAGATCTATTTATGTAGGAATAGACCCCATCTTGTTATCCTTAATAGAAACGATACATACGTGTCATGTCCCCTTCTGTCACTGGGATTGAGCACCGTAAGATCGAACCGACCACAAAGCACCTCTTCCCATAGCAAGAAAAATCGATCTAGTTAGCCTAACTAAACGGAAGATTCAAAGAAGAAATACGAGGCTATAAGAAATCATGCCTATAAGAGATCAAAACTCAAATAACTTTCATGGATAAAATAGATCTAAAAGTGCTAGTTATCGACTAGAGGGGGGGTGAATAGGCGATTATTATGAAAGTCTTCAAAACATGGATGTTTCGAAGACAAATGATAGAAATGAACCTATAAACATGCAGCAGAAGGTAGACTACACTAGGCAAGCCATAGTCAAGTATACAATGAAATGAAAGCACGAAGACTAATAGCAACTAGGCAGTATGGATCAGGATGGAAGATAGTATGAAGCTGAAAGGATCGAGAAGAGGTGTCTAGAGGGGGTGATTAGACACTAAGTGCTAAAAGTTGCAGTTTTTAATTTTCTTAAGTTGAAGTGGAGTTTAGGCACAAGTTTAACAAACACAATACGTATCAAGCAAGCATGCAACAAGTAAATGAGTAGCAGAAAGTAAAGCATGCAACTTGCAAGAATGTAAAGGGAAGGGTTTAGAAGATTCAAACGCAATTGGAGACACGGATGTTTTTGTCGTGGTTCCGATAGGTGGTGCTATCGTACATCCACGTTAATGGAGACTTCAACCCATGAAGGGTAATGGTTGCACGAGTCCACGGAGGGCTCCACCCATGAAGGGTCCACGAAGAAGCAACCTTGTCTATCCCACCATGGCCATCGCCCACGAAGGACTTGCCTCACTAGCGGTAGATCTTCACGAAGTAGGCGATCTCCTTGCCCTTACAAACTCCTTGGTTCAACTCCACAATCTTGTCGGAGGCTCCCAAGTGACACCTAGCCAATCTAGGAGACACCACTCTCCAAGAAGTAACAAATGGTGTGTTGATGATGAACTCCTTGCTCTTGTGCTTCAAATGATAGTCTCCCCAACACTCAACTCTCTCTCACAGGATTTGGATTTGGTGGAAAGAAGATTTGAGTGGAAAGCAACTTGGGAAGGCTAGAGATCAAGATTCATATGGTAGGAATGGAATATCTTGGTCTCAACACAAGTGTAGGTGGTTCTCTCTCAGAGAAAGTAAGTTGGAAGTGGAGGTTCGTTCTGATGGATCTCTCCATGAATGAAGAGGAGGTGGAGGGGTATATATAGCCTCCACACAAAATCTAACCGTTACACATATCTTCCCAAACTCGGTGGGACCGAATGGTTAAACTCAGTCGGACTGATTCAGGAAAGCTAGTGACCGTTAGGGTTTTCGGTGGGACCGACATGCAACTCGGTAGGACCGATATGATTAGGGTTAGGGCATAACGTAATCTCGGTGAGACCGATTACACAAACTCGGTGGGACCGATTTTGGTAATAAGCTAACCAGAGAGTTGGTCAGGTAAACTCGGTGAGACCGATCGCTCATTTCGGTGAGACCGAAATGTTACAAAAGGGAAACAGAGAGTTTACATTGCAATCTCGGTGGGACCGATCGAAAGTTTCGGTGAGACCAAAAGTATTGCAATTGGCAATAGAGAGTTTGCAATCCCATCTCGGTGAGCCCGAGATCCCTATCGTTGAGACCGATTTTTCTAGGATTTGTGGCAGTGGCTATGACATCTGAACTCGGTGGCGCCGGATAGAAAGAATCGGTGGGGCCGAGTTTGACTTTTGGTTTAGGTCATATGTGGATGTGAGAAAGTAGTTGAGGGCTTTGGAGCATATCACTAAGCATTTGAGCAAGAGCCTCATTAAGCAACACCTCATCCCTCCTTGATAGTATTGGCTTTTCCTATAGACTCAATGTGATCTTGGATCACCAAAATCGAAAATGTAGAGTCTTGAGCTTTGAGCCTGAGCCAATCCTTTGTCCTTAGTGTTTTGAAGGGGTTTCACATCTTCTAGTCCATGCCACTCCACTGTTGAACTTATCTGAAACATACTAGATAAAAATGTTAGTCCAACAAGGGATATGTTGACATTAATTACCAAAACCACCTAGGGAGCACTTGTTCTTTCAATCTCCCCCTTTTTGGTAATTTATGACAACATACATCAAAGCTTTAGATCAAGATATTGAGAGTAGTAAGTAAAGCTTTGGAAAGACATGTAACATGCATAGGCTCCCCTTACATGTAGGCAATCATGTGAATATGGAATATAGGAGCATGTGAATGCACAAACATGATAGAGTAAGCAATGTGTTACATGTATCTTGGCTATATGCATCAGAGCAAATGATGAAAATATGAGAAATGTACGTTCATGCTCATGAGTCCTTCTTGCAAACAGTATGTACATCAGCAAGAAATTCTCATTCACATGACTGTGATGCATATTCTTACTTTGTGGTCTTGAGTTGGCTTAGGATGGGATGAACCTGCGTAAACAAGGTTAGATAACACAGATACGCCTACTGGCTAGAGCAAACAAGAGAAACCACAAGAGTACCAAGACTGGGATGACATGTAGAGTGAGTACTAAGTACCACATTGGATAAAGACATGTCCCTAAAGGTAAAGATATGTAATAAATTCAAGGATTTCCTTCTCTTAGATGTCTTGCTTCCCCTGAATCTAACATGGCATATTGGGAGAAGATAGGGAACAGAAAATCAGAGTAAAATCAGAGCTCAAAGGAAATAAACAGAGCTAATGCAATCGAGCAAATATGAACATGTCTTTCCCCTCTTGAAGACATGTGACTTCTCTCCTCTTGAACACCAAGCATCTGGGGTCTCTTCCCTGGAGTATTCTCTCCCCTATAGACATGATTAAGCTTTGATGTGATGATCTCTCTCTCCCCCTTTGACATCAATTTCCAAGAAGGGTTCTTCTGGATTTTTTTGTCATGATGGGTTTGGTCCTTGAGTCACAGAACAAAGCAGAAATTTGAGTAGGATGCTGGTCGAGGACAAGATTCATTGAGTGAAGCTGGATCAAAAAGAATTCAGAAACGAGTGGCAAGATGTTTTCCCTGCAGTGAAATCGGTAGCACCGAGTTTGGTGCTTCGGTGACACCGAAAGGGTTCGGTTGGACCGAAGTAAACAACCCGGTGTGACCGAGTTCATCGTAAAGAAACCACTTGTCACCTCAGCTCACTAGACAAGTAAGATCTCACAAGGATTTGCAAGGAATTTAATGCAGAAAATGCAGAACAGAAAATAAAAGAGAAGAAGCTAAAAAGAATCTAGATGAAGAGGGAAACAAATGAGACAAATGCAAGAGCACAAAAAAGAACACAAGAGAACTTCATCTAGAATCGGGCGGTGACAAAGTCACCTATGTTAGAGTATATTGACTTAGGAGTCAAGTGAGATCACTTGATCTTTGGTCATAGTCATCGTTTAAGCTCAAAATGGGGTCACCATTTTTCGTTAAAGCATCTTGATGTATTCACATCTTGTTGAGTTGCTTTATCCCATGACTTGGAGTGAAGCTTCTCTAAGATGGAATAACATACCTTGGGTGGTGGTGTTGATCATGATCATGTATTTGAATTTGTGTGGGTTGCTCAAGGTTGATGTAGCTCATCAAGAGTTGGGAGCATCACTTTAAGTTTTAGTTCATCTACCTACATGGGTTAGTTTTTGCAAGGAAGAGCACTTGTGTATCCAAAATGACAATCATGATAGAATTTGTCAAAGGATATGTTTGAATGGTTGCGTGCTTCCTTGTCTTCATCCACCATTGTGTAGCGACTTGGTGATATAGAAATTGCTCAAAATGTGAGTGAGTTGCAATCTCATAGATTTCGATTCATCCAAGTACCTACACGGGTTAGATAGCATGCAAGGTGCAAATATATCCAAGACATAAGATAGTCAACATAAGAGAAATATCAAGGATTAGTCATAGGCTCATGCCTTGCATGTATTAAATGGAGTTCCCACTCCAAGTTTGAAGCATCAATGATGTCCAATTCACCTCTTAACCTGCAAAACACTTTCTCATCAAGTGCATTGGTAAATATATCCGCTAATTGCTTATCGGTGCGAACATGCTTAAGATTAATGTCCCCTTTGGCAACATGATCTTGATGAAATGATGACAAACTTCAATATGCTTAGTTCGAGAATGTTGCACGGGATTGTGAGCAATTTTAATAGCACTTTCATTTTCACATAGCAATGGAACATGTTTCACATATATTCCATAATCTTTAAGAGTTCGGGTCGTCCAAAGTAATTGAGCACAACATGATCCAGCGGCAATGTATTCCGCTTCGGTGGTGGATAAGGATACCGAGTTTTGTTTCTTGGAGGATCAAGATACAAGAGATCTACCAAGAAATTGACAAGTACCCGAAGTGGACTTTCTATCAACCTTGTCACCGGCATAGTCTGAATCGAAGTAGCAAAGAAGATCAAAGGAAGCCCTCTTTGGATACCAAATGCCAAAATTTGGTGTATGGATTAAGTATCTCACTATCCTTTTCACATCCTTCAGATGACATTCTTTAGGAGCGGCTTGATATCGTGCACACATGCACACACTTAGCATAATATCGGGATGTGAAGCACATAGATATAACAATGAACCAATCATAGAGCGATAAACCTTTTGATCAATCGGTTCACCTTCTTTGGTTAAATCAAGATGTCCACTAGTAGGCATGGGTGTAGTCATGCCTTTGCATTCTTGCATATTGAACTTCTTGAATAAGTCCTTGGTGTACTTCGTTTGAGATACAAAGGTGCCTTCCTTAGTTTGCTTGATTTGTAAACCGAGAAAGAATTTGAGTTCACTCATCATCGACATCTCAAACTTCTCCGACATTAGCTTTCCAAACTTTTCACTAAAATGAGGGTTAGTTGATCCAAATATAATATCATCGACATAAATTTGGCATACAAATAGTTCTCCATTAACCCTTTTAGTAAAAAGTGTAGAATCTATTTTTCCAATTTCAAAGGCTTTTTCAATAAGGAACTTGGTCAAGCATTTATACCATGCTCTAGGAGCTTGTTTAAGACCATAAAGAGCTTTGTGAAGTTTGTAAACATGATTAGGTTTCTTAGGATTGACAAATCCGGGAGGTTGCTTAACATAAACTTCCTCCTCAATTTCACCATTTAGAAAAGCACTTTTAATGTCCATTTGGTACAAGGTGATATCATGATGATTAGCATAGGCAAGTAAGATGCGAATGGACTCAAGTATAGCAACGGGGGCATATGTCTCACCATAGTCCATACCTTCGACTTGAGTGTAGCCTTGGGCGACTAGGCGTGCTTTGTTGCGGACGACTTGACCATCTTCATCTTGCTTGTTGCGAAACACCCATTTGGTACCAATGATGTTTTGGTTGTTGTCAGGCTTTTCAACCAATGTCCACACTTGATTTCTCTCAAAGTTGTGTAGCTCTTCATGCATGGCATTTATCCAATCCGGATCTTCCAAAGCTTCTTCAACCTTCATAGGTTCAATGCGAGAGATGAATGAATAGTGTTCACAAAAGTTAGCTAAACGAGTTTTTGAGCGAGTGATTCTCCCGGTTTGGATATCATTGTAGATTTGCTCGACGGTATGATCTTTAGCAATTATTGCTCGAACTCGTGAAAGCTTTTGCTTGGATCTTGGTTGAACATCTTCTTCATCTTGTTCTTCTTCTTGGCCTTCTTCGTTGTTGACGTTGTCGTTCTCTTGTCGTGGTGGAGAAGGAGGTTGTTGGCGGTCATCTTGATGCATTTCCTTATTTTCTTCATCTTGATGTGTCCCACTTGTGGATGCTTCCATATCAGCTCTTGGTTCACCTTGTCGTGAGGTAGAAGCTTCCACTTGGATGGACGAGGTACTCTCCTTCACCTCCATTGGACGAATCTTGCCAATAGACAAGTCTTGTATTGCTTCCGAAGGGTCTTTGTCTCCTACATCAATTGGCAATTGCTCTACTTGCGAGCCGTTAGATTCACCAAACTTCACATCCACCGTCTCTTCAACCTTTTGGGTGAAATTATTGTAGACACGGTATGTGTGAGAGTTTGAGCCATAACCAAGTAGAAAACCTTCATGAGACTTAGGAGCAAATTTAGAGCGACGATGCTTATTGATACGTCTCCAATGTATCTATAATTTTTGATTGCTCCATGCTATAGTATCTACTGTTTTGGACATTATTGGGCTTTATTATCCACTTTTATATTATTTTTGGGACTAACCTATTAACCGGAGGCCCGGCCCAGAATTGCTGTTTTTTGCCTGTTTTAGGGTTTCAAAGAAAAGGAATATCAAACGGAGTCCAAACGGAATGAAACCTTCGGGAACATGATTTTCTCATTGAATACAACTCAGGAGACTTGGACCATACGTCAAGACACGTAACAGGAGGCCACGAGGTAGGGGCGCGCCTCCCCCCCCCCAGGCGTGCCCTCCACCCTCGTGGGCCCCCTGTTGCTCCACCGACGTACTTCTTCCTCCTATATATACCCATGTACCCTCAAATGATCAGATACGGAGCCAAAACCCTAATTCCACCATCGTAACTTTCTGTATCCACGAGATCCCATCTTGGGGCCTGTTCTGGAGCTCCGCCGGAGGGGGCTTCGATCACGGAGGGCTTCTACATCAACACCATAGCCCTTCCGATGAAGTGTGAGTAGTTTACCTCAGACCTACGGGTCCATAGTTAGTAGCTAGATGGCTTGTTCTCTCTTTTTGGATCTCAATACAATGTTCTCCCCCTCTCTTGTGGAGATCTATTCGATGTAATCTTCTTTTTGCGGTTTGTTTGTTGAGACCGATGAATTTTGGGTTTATGATCAAGTCTATCTATGAATAATATTTGAATCTTCTCTAAATTCTTTTATGTATGATTGGTTATCTTTGCAAGTCTCTTCAAATTATCAGTTTGGTTTGGCCTACTAGATTGATCTTTCTTGCAATGGGAGAAGTGCTTAGCTTTGGGTTCAATCTTGAGGTGTCCTTTCCCAGTGACAGTAAGGGCAGCAAGGCACGTATTGTATTGTTGCCATCGAGGATAACAAGATGGGGTTTTCTTCATATTGCATGAGTCTATCCCTCTACATCATGTCATCTTGCTTAAGGCGTTACACTGTTTTTAACTTAATACTCTAGATGCATGCTGGATAGCAGTCGATGAGTGGAGTAATAGTAGTAGATGCAGGCAGGAGTCGGTCTACTTGTCTCGGACGTGATGCCTATATACATGATCATACCTAGATATTCTCATAACTATGCTCAATTCTGTCAATTGCTCAACAGTAATTTGTTCACCCATCGTAGAATACTTATGCTCTCGAGAGAAGCCACTAGTGAAACCTATGGCCCCCGGGTCTATCTTTATAATATTGATCTCCTACTACTTAGTTATTTACTTTGCTATTTACTTCGCCTTTATTTTACTTTGCATCTTTATCATAAAAATACCAAAAATATTATCTTATCATATCTATCATATCTCACTCTCGTAAGTGGCCCTATAGGGATTGACAACCCCTATTTGCGTTGGTTGCGAGGATTTATTTGTTTTGTGCAGGTGCGAGGTACTCGCGCGTAGCCTCCTACTGGGTTGATACCTTGGTTCTCAAAAATTGAGGGAAATACTTACGCTACTTTGCTGCATCATCCCTTCCTCTTCGGGGAAAACCAACGCAGTGCTAAAAGAGGTAGCAAGAAGGATATCTGGTGCCGTTGCCGGGGAGGTCTACGCAAAAGTCAACATACCAAGTACCCATCACATACCCTTATCTCCCGCATTACATTATTTTCCATTTGCCTCTCGTTTTCCTCTCCCCCACTTCACCCTTGCCGTTTTAGTTGCCTCTCTCTATCCTCCCTCTATTTGCCTCTTTTTGCCGGCTTGCTTTTTGTTTGCTTGTGTGTTAGTTTGCTTGCTGCTCACGATGGCTCAAGATAATACTAAATTGTGTGACTTCACCAATACCAACGACAATGATTTTATTAGCACTCCGATTGCTCCTCTTACCGATGCTGAATCTTGTGAAATTAATGCTGCTTTGCTGAATCTTGTTATGAAAGATCCATTCTCCGGCCTTCCTAGTGAAGATGCTGCTACCCATCTAAATAGCTTTGTTGATTTGTGTGACATGCAAAAGAAGAAAGATGTGGATAATGATATTGTTAAATTAAAGCTATTTCCTTTTTCGCTTAGAGATCATGCTAAAGCTTGGTTTTCGTCTTTGCCTAAAAATAGTATTGATTCATGGAACAAGTGCAAAGATGCTTTTATCTCTAAGTATTTTCCTCCTGCTAAGATCATCTCTCTTAGAAACGATATTATGAACTTTAAGTAACTTGATAATGAACATGTTGCACAAGCTTGGGAGAGAATGAAATTAATGATACGTAATTGCCCTACTCATGGTTTAAATTTGTGGATGATTATACAAAATTTTTATGTCGGATTGAATTTTGCTTCTAGAAATCTTTTAGATTCGGCCGCGGGAGGCACTTTTATGGAAATCACTTTAGGAGAAGCTACTAAACTCCTAGATAATATTATGGTTAATTATTCTCAATGGCATACTGAAAGATCTACTAATAAAAAGGTGCATGCGATAGAAGAAATTAATGTTTTGAGTGGAAATATGGATGAACTTATGGAATTATTTGCTAATAAGATTGTTTCTTCTAATCCTAATGATATGCCCTTATCTACTTTGATTGATAATAATAATGAATCTATGGATGTGAATTTTGTTGGTAGGAACAATTTTGGTAATAACGCGTATAGAGGAAATTTCAACCCTAGGCCTTATCCTAGTAATCCCTCTAATAATTATGGTAATTCCTACAACAATTCTTATGGAAATTATAATAAGATGCCCTCTGATTTTGAATCTAATATTAAAGAATTTATTACTTCGCAAAAGAATTTTAATGCTATGATTGAAGAAAAATTGCTTAAGATTGATGATTTGGCTAGGAACGTTGATAGAATTGCTCTTGATGTTGATTCTATGAAACTAAGATCTATTCCACCTAAGCATGATATCAATGAGTCTCTCAAATCCATGAGAATTTCCATTGATGAGTGCAAAGAAAGAACCACTAGGATGCGTGCTAAGAAAGATGCCTTTATAAAAGCGTGTTCTTCTAGTTCCTATGAAAATAATGATGATGATCTAAAAGTTATTGATGTGTCCCCTATTAAATCTTTGTTTTGCAATATGAATCTTGATAATGATGGGACTGAATATGATCCACATTTACCTAGAAGGCGTTCCAAGAATTCTGAATCTTTTGATCTTGATGCTAAATTTGATAAAAGTGGGATTGAAGAAATTAAAACCCTAGATGTTGCTAAACCCACTATTATGGATTTCAAGGAATTTAACTATGAAAATTTCTCTTTCATTGATTGTATTTCCTTGTTGCAATCCGTGCTAAATTCTCCTCAAGCTTATAGTCAAAATAAAGCGTTTACTAAACATATCGTTGGTGCCTTGATGCAATCTTATGAAGAAAAACTTGAATTGGAAGTTTCTATCCCTAGAAAACTTTATGATGAGTGGGAACCAACAATTAAAATTAAAATTAAAGGTCATGAATTATATGCTTTATGTGATTTGGGTGCTAGTGTTTCCACGATTCCAAAGACTTTGTGTGATTTGTTAGGTTTCCGTGATTTTGATGATTGCTCTCTAAACTTGCACCTTGCGGATTCCACTATTAAGAAACCTATGGGAAGAATTAATGATGTTCTTATTGTTGCAAATAGGAACTATGTGCCCGTAGATTTTATCGTTCTTGACATAGATTGCAATCCTTCATGTCCTATTATTCTTGGTAGACCTTTCCTTAGAGCGATTGGTGCAATTATTGATATGAAGGAAGGAAATATTAGATTCCAATTTCCATTAAGGAAAGGCATGGAATACTTTCCTAGAAATAAAATTAAATTACCTTATGAATCTATTATGAGAGCCACTTATGGATTGCCTACCAAAGATGGCAACACCTAGATCTATTCTTGCTTGTTATGCCTAGCTAGGGGCGTTAAATGATAGCGCTTGTTGGGAGGCAACCCAATTTTTTTTATTCCTTGATTTTTGCTCCTGTTTAATAATAAATAAATTATCTAGCCTCTGTTTTGGTTGTGTTTTTTGTGTTTAATTAGTGTTTGTGCCAAGTAGAACCGTTGGGAAGACTTGGGGAAAGTCTTGTTGAACTTGCTGTAAAAAACAGAAACATTGGCGCTCACGAGAACAGCTGTCATTTTTATTTGGAAAGTGATATTTAGTTAATTATTTTTTCAGATGATTAATAGATAAATTCCTCACGTCCAGAAATTTATTTTAGAATTTTTGGGGTTCCAGATCTTGCGCTAGCTACAGATTACTACAGACTGTTCTTTTTTTGACAGATTCTGTTTTTCGTGTATTGTTTGCTTATTTTGATGAATCTATGGCTAGTAAATTAGTTTATAAACCATAGAGAAGTTGGAATACAGTAGGTATAACACCCATATAAATAAATAATGAGTTCATTACAGTACCTTTAAGTGGTCTTTTGTTTTCTTTCGCTAACGGAACTCACGAGATTTTCTACTTTAAGTTTTGTGTTGTGAAGTTTTCAAGTTTTGGATAAAGATTTGATGGATTATGGAACAAGGAGTGGCAAGAGCCTAAGATTGGGGATGCCCATGGCACCCCCAAGATAATCTAAGGACACCTAAAGTGCAAAGCTTGGGGATGCCCCGGATGGCATCCCCTCTTTCGTCTACTTCTATCGGTAACTTTACTTGGAGCTATATTTTTATTTACCACATGATATGTGTTTTGCTTGGAGCGTCTTGTATGATTTGAGTCTTTTCTTGTTAGTTTACCACAATCATACTTTCTGTACACACCTTTTGAGAGAGCCATATATCATTTGGAATTTGTTAGAATACTCTATGTGCTTCTCTTATATCATTTGAGTTATATAATTTTTGCTCTAGTGCTTCACTTATATCTTTTAGAGCACGGTGGTGGATTTGTTTTATAGAAACTATTGATCTCTGATGCTTCACTTAGATTATTTTGAGAGTCTTAATAGCATGTTAATTTGCTTAAAATCCTAATATGCTTGGTATGCAAGATTAATAATAAAACTCTCTTATGAGTGTGTTGAATACTATGATAAGTTTGATACTTGATAATTATTTTGAGATATGGAGATGGTGATATTAAAGTCATGCTAGTTGAGTAGTTGTGAATTTGAGAAATACTTGTGTTAAAGCTTGTGATTCCCATAGCATGCACGTATGGTGAACCGTTATGTGATGAAGTCGGAGCATGATTTATTTATTGATTGTCTTCCTTATGAGTGGCGGTCGGGGACGAGCGATGGTCTTTTCCTACCAATCTATCCCCCTAGGAGCATGCGCGTAATACTTTGCTTTGATAACTTGTAGATTTTTGCAATAAGTATATGAGTTCTTTATGACTAATGTTGAGTCCATGGACTATACGCACTCTCACCCTTCCACCTTTGCTAGCCTCTCTAAATACCGCGCACCTTTCGCCGGTATCATACACCCACCATATACCTTCCTCAAAACAGCCACCATACCTACCTATTATGGCATTTCCATAGCCACTCCGAGATATATTGCCATGCAACTTTCCACCGTTCCGTTTATTATGACACACTCCATCATTGTCATATTGCTTAGCATGATCATGTAATTGACATAGTATTTGTGGCAAAGCCACCGTTCTTAATTCTTTCATACTTGTCACTCATGCATCATTGCATATCCCGGTACACCGCCGGAGGCATTCACATAGAGTCATATTTTGTTCTAAGTATCGAGTTGTAATTGTTGAGTTGTAAGAAAAATAAAAGTGTGATGATCATCATTATTAGAGCATTGTCCCAGTGAGGAAAGGATGATGGAGACTATGATTCCCCCACAAGTCGGGATGAGACTCCGGACGAAAAATAAATAAAAGAGGCCAAAGAAGCCCAAATAAAAAAAGAGAAAGAAAAGAGGCCATAAAAAAGAGAAAAGGCCCAAATAAAAAATAAAAAATGAGAGAAAAAGAGAGAAGGGACAATGTTACTATCCTTTTACCACACTTGTGCTTCAAAGTAGCACCATGATCTTCATAGTAGAGAGTCTCTCATGTTATCATTTTCATATACTAGTGGGAATTTTTCATTATAGAACTTGGCTTGTATATTCCAATGATGGGCTTCCTCAAATTGCCCTAGGTCTTCATGAGCAAGCAAGTTGGATGCACACCCACTTAGTTTCTTTTTGAGCTTTCATATACTGTAGCTCTAGTGCATCCGTTGCATGGCAATCCCTACTCACTCACATTGATATCTATTGATGGGCATCTCCATAGCCCGTTGATGCGCCTAGTTGATGTGACACTATCTTCTCCTCTTTGTCTTCTCCACAACCACCACTCTATTCCACCTATAGTGCTATATCCAAGGCTCACACTCATGTATTACGTGAAAATTGAAAAAGTTTTGAGAATGTCAAAAGTATGAAATAATTGATTGGCTTGTCATCGGGGTTGTGCATGATTTAAATATTTTGTGTGGTGAAGATAGAGCATAGCCAGACTATATGGTTTTGTAGCGATAACTTTCTTTAGCCATGTTATTTTGAGAAGACATAATTGCTTTGTTAGTATGCTTGAAGTATTATTATTTTCTATGTCAATATGAACTTTTGTCTTGAATCTTTCAGATCTGAATATTCATACCACAATTAAGAAGAATTACATTAAAATTATGCCAAGTAGCACTCGGCATCAAAAATTCCGTTTTTACCATTTACCCACTCGAGGACGAGCAGGAATTAAGCTTGGGGATGCTTGATACGTCTCCAACGTATCTATAATTTTTGATTGCTCCATGCTATATTATCTACTGTTTTGGACATTATTGGGCTTTATTATCCACTTTTATATTATTTTTGGGACTAACCTATTAACTGGAGGCCCAGCCCAGAATTGTTGTTTTTTGCCTGTTTTAGGGTTTCGAAGAAAAGGAATATCGAACGGAGTCCAAACGGAATGAAACCTTCGGGAGCGTGATTTTCTCATCGAATACAACTCAGGAGACTTGGACCCTACGTCAAGACACGTAACAGGTGGCCACGAGGTAGGGGGGCGCGCCTACCCGCCCCCCCTCCCCGGCACACCCTCCACCCTCGTGGGCCCCCTGTTGCTCCACCGACGTACTTCTTCCTCCTATATATACCCACGTACCCCCAAACGATCAGATACGGAGCCAAAACCCTAATTCCACCACCGTAACTTTCTGTATCCACGAGATCCCATCTTGGGGCCTATTCCGGAGATCCGCCGGAGGGGGCATCGATCACGGAGGGCTTCTACATCAACACTATAGCCCTTCCGATGATGTGTGCGTAGTTTACCTCAGACCTATGGGTCCATAGTTAGTAGCTAGATGGCTTCTTCTCTCTTTTTGGATCTCAATACAATGTTCTCCCCCTCTCTTGTGGAGATCTATTCGATGTAATCTTCGTTTGCGGTGTGTTTATTGAGACCGATGAATTGTGGGTTTATGATCAAGTGTATCTATGAATAATATTTGAATCGTCTTTGAATTCTTTTATGTATGATTGGTTATCTTTGCAAGTCTCTTCGAATTATCAGTTTGGTTTGGCCTACTAGATTGATCTTTCTTGCAATGGGAGAAGTGATTAGCTTTGGGTTGAATATTGCGGTGTCCTTTCCCGATGACAGTAAGGGCAACAAGGCACGTATTGTATTGTTGCCATTGAGGATAACAAGATGGGGTTTTCTTCATATTGCATGAGTCTATCCCTCTACATCATGTCATCTTGCTTAAGGCGTTACTCTGTTTTTAACTTAATACTCTAGATGCATGGTGGATAGTGGTCGATGAGTGGAGTAAGAGTAGTAGATGCAGGCAGGAGTCGGTATACTTGTCTCGGACATGATGCCTATATACATGATCATACCTAGATATTCTCATAACTATGCTCAATTCTATCAATTGCTCAACAGTAATTTGTTCACCCACCGTAGAATACTTATGCTCTCGAGAGAAGCCACTAGTGAAACCTATGGCCCCAGGGTCTATCTTTATCATATTGATCTCCTACTACTTAGTTATTTACTTTCCCTTTATTTTACTTTGCATCTTTATCATAAAAATACCAAAAATATTATCTTATCATATCTATCATATCTCACTCTCGTAAGTGGCCCTATAGGGATTGACAACCCCTATTTGCGTTGGTTGCGAGGATTTATTTGTTTTGTGCAGATGCGAGGGACTCGCACGTAGCCTCCTACTGGATTGATACCTTGCTTCTCGAAAAACCGAGGGAAATATTTATGCTACTTTGTTGCATCATCCCTTCCTCTTTGTCAAGAAAGGTATCCACATTTGCGTTCTTGAACTCCGTTTCGTTGTCTCTTCGAACCTTCTTGATCTTCACATCAAATTGATTTTGAGCCTTCCTAGCGAAGTTTTTGAAGAACTTTTGGACCTGCGATTTGTCATCAAGAAAGAACACCCACGTAAATCTTGAAAAATCATCAACTACGACTAGTCCAAATGAGTTACCATCGAGACTCTTGTAGGGATTTGGACGAAAGAGATCCATGTGAAGTAGCTTGAGTGGTCTTCTTGTGGTCATGATGTTCTTCGCGCGATGACTTCCTCCAACTTGTTTCCCTGCCTGACAAGCACTACAAAGTCTATCCATGTCAAATATAACATCTTTTACTCCAAGGATATGATCACCTTTAATAAGCTTATCAAGGTTTCGCATACCAACATGACCTAATCGTCTATGCCATAACCAACCTTTAGAGGATTTATCAATTAAGCAAGTTCTAGGTTGAGCCTTTTTAGTGAAATCAACAATGTAAAGATCACCTCTACGGATTCTGGTAAAGACCATTTTACGATTGTCTCTACGAAACACTTGGCAATCTACCTCAGTAAATAGGACATTGAAACCGAAATCAGCAAGCCTAGATACTGAAAGTAAGTTGTACCCAAGAGATTCGACGTGCATGACATTTTGTATGGAGCTATCATGTGAGATGGCCACCTTACCGAGGCCAACCACCTTACCCTTTGAGTTTTCACCAAAGGTGGCATACTTCCAAGGGCTGTCGTTTTCAGCAAGCTCACGGAACATATCTTTATCTCCGGTCATATGATCAGTACATCCACTATCAAGAACCCCTCCTTTCCTCCAGCCATGTAGCCGCGAAGATTTGCCATAAGACCCAAGTGTCTCATTGCATCATTAAGATCATAGTCACTGTCATCATCATCCTCATCAGAGTATCCATGTTCAACATCATCTTGTGATTGATCAATTCCTAGAGAGGGTAATTCATTAGATAAATGATCATTTCTATAGTTATCTTTATGAATTTTAATAGCTCTGGAAATGATATTGCTAATGATTCCAACATCTCCTTTGGCACTCGTAAGATTAGTAAGCTCAAATAAGCGGTTACCAAATTTGGGATCATTGGAACTCATCTTAATCAAGGCAATAGACTTATGGAGGATTTCATCTAGATCTTCCAAGGAATAATTTGGAAAGAGTTCCTCAAGAAATTTCCATATGGTGTTGGCACACTTAAGAGTAGGCAAACATCCAATAAAGTTTCTAGGCAAGCCTCTAGTGATAAGATTAACAATTCTAAGATTGTGAATCATGTCAATTGACTCATCAAGGGTAGGATGCATGGGATCAACATGAGGTGCACTGTAGCGACCAGACCTCAAACAGTCTGATCTCTGTGCTCCGGTGTCATCCCTGGATCAGTAATGCTGACACCACACAGTACTCAGAGGATTTATAGCAGAGTAGCAATCACACACTTATTACATCGAGTGTCTCAAAAGAGAACTTATTACGATAAATATGGCTTAAGGCCATCTAATAACGATAACAGTGGAAGGCTTGGAAGATAAGTGAGTCCATCAACTCCAACGGCATCACTGAGTATAGAACCACAACCTAAAAACTGCTTAATCGTCGTCTGTAAAGTCTGCAACATTAATGTTGCAGCCCGAAACGGGTCAGCACATGGAATATGCTGGCAAGGTAACACATAGAGAGTAATGGAATGAAACAGCTATACTATATGCATATGTGGCTGGTGGAAAGCTCTATGGTTACATTTTTGCGTAAAGCCAATTTTTCCCTACTTCAAAGGAATAGAATTTATTTAACTATCATTGTAGTTGTTAAACATTGAGAATGGTTGACAGCATTCTCAATCCCTACTTCGCAGACTAAGGCATAGCCTAGTGGTGGAAAGGGGTTGATGCCTTACCGCCCACCCAGGTTCAAGGCATGATACTTGTAATTTGGGTTTGTTGCACCAATTATACTGTAGGGGCCTCCCTTACAGTCTTTCTGTCAAAAAAACATGTTGAGATTCACATGATAATCCAGGTACTAGATACTCAAGATGTCCATAACTGGGGACACGGCTAACCATGATTAGTTTATTACACTCTGCAGAGGTTTGCGCACTTTTCCCCACAAGACTCGATCGCCTCCGTTTGGTTTCTCGCACTACATGGTGTTTGAGAAACGAATGACCGAGACATAGTCTTTCAGAAGCGCTAGCACCTTACGATCGGGTAGACCGTACCACCTACATCCCCTACATCTGCTAGTCTACCACTGTAAGAGTTCGCATGACTTAGTCAACTATGCTAGAGCCCATAATAGCTTGTGGCTGCACACGGAAGTTTCTAGTATGAATAGTCTCATGATCCCTTTGAGCCTGGGTGGCGGTCCAAAAGAAAACAGGCAAGTCCTGGAATACCCAGGTGCCTCAATCCATCCAGATGTGTGTTTAAGTTGCCACCTTAGATAAACCATTAATTAACGAAAATCACATCTGTCATGGATATCACTCACCCAATCCACGTCTACTAGCATAGCATGGCATAATAAGCAAACGTAGAAGTAACTCCCAAAGGTTTGATAATAAATAGGTAATAGGTACTACCTCATCTACTTCCCATCCCACAATTTAATTAGATCCTAATCATGCAATGTGTGAGGTTTGATCTAATGCAATAAAACTGGGTAGTAGAAAAGGTATGATCAAAGTGTTACTTGCCTTGCTGATGATCCGGGAAACCTAGCGATTCGAAGTAACAGGCGGCGCACTCCGGATACACTATCGCAAACAAACAAAAGAGCATACAATAAGTACTCATCTAATGCATGGGTAAAACTCAAATAAAAGATCTAACCAGAAGGTTCAACTTAAGAACTCCGGTTGGCAAAAAGAATCAAATCGAACGAAGCAACAAAAGTCAAACGGCGAAAGAAAACAACTTTGTTCTACTAATATGGATCTAGGGCAAATTTTACAGTAGCAAAATCTTGTTTAAGTTGGTTAAACGGATAGAGGGTTTCGAGACGAAACTCTAGGCGTTTGAATCGCCTGATTCCGATAAACGAGCGAAAAGTTATACTAAAACGAAAATCGGATCAGGAATCGCGATCAGAAAAATCGCGGATTTAATCCAAGAAAAAGAAAAATGACGAACGTTCGCTAGAACGAACGAACGGACGAACGCTCGCTATTTAAATAAACCGGAAAAACCGATCTATTTAAAAAACCGAATCTAAAAAAACCGACGAAAAACCGACAGTTTTTCGAAAAAACGGCGGCACGGAAAACGAGGCGGCGGCGAACCTCAACGACCGTGCGGGCGGGGCGGCGGCTCCGGCGGGGCGGCGCGTCGGCGGGGCGGCGAGGCGCCGGCGCGGCGGCGGCGCTGGTGCGGGGCGGGGCTGGGGCTAGGGTCCCCCCCCCCCCCCGGGGGCTGGGCCGGCTTATAAAGGCCACCTCGGGCCGAAGTCCTAGTCGGACACGGCCCGTAGGTCGGTTCGTTTTTTTATTACGCGCAGAAGAAAAATAAAAAGAAATACTAAACGGACTCCAAAATTCCGAAATAAATTTTCACGGGCTTCTAAAATCAAGCCGCACAAGGTGAACATTTATTTGGGACCTAAATGCAATTTTGAAAAACGCACATTTTTCCTAAATTCAAATAAAACACCGAAAAACTCCGAAATAAAATATTATTTGATTTTATTATTAAATCCTCAATATTTCTTTATTTTGGGAAAGTCATTTTATTCCCTCTCTCATATTTTTGTAATAGAAATAATTGATGATAAAATAAATAAAATCAAATGATCCTATTCTCAAAATTTGAGAAAACTCAAATATGAAAATAACGAAATCCCCAACTCTCTCCGTGGGTCATTGAGTTGCGTAGAATTTCTAGGATCAACCAAAATGCAAAATAAAATATGGTATGCAATGATGATCTAATGTATAACATTCCAAATTGAAAATTTGGGATGTTACAAACCTACCCCCCTTAAGATGAATCTCGCCCTCGAGATTCGGGTTGGCTAGAAAATAGGTGTGGGTGGTCCTTGAGCAAATCTTCCTCTCGTTCCTAGGTGGCTCCATCCTCTGTGTGGTGGCTCCACTGAACTTTGCAAAACTTGATAACCTTGCTGCGAGTAACTCGGCTGGCAGACTCGAGGATCTTAATTGGTTGCTCCTCGTAGGTCAAATCGTTATCGAACTGAATAGTTTCCAATGGCACTGTGTCTCTCAAAGGTATGTCAGCCATCTCCGTGTGACATTTCTTTAACTAAGAAACGTGGAACACATCATGAACTCCTGACAATCCTTCGGGCAATTGCAACTTGTAGGCCACTTCTCCCGTACGCTCCAAAACTCGATATGGTCCTACAAATCGTGGCGCTAACTTCCCTTTAACTCCAAAACGCTTTGTTCCCCGAAGTGGAGATACTCGAAGATAAGCTCTATCTCCGAATTCGTAAACTATCTCCTTGTGTCTAGAATCTGCATAACTTTTCTGTCTGGACTGGGCTACCTTGAGCCTATCGCGAATCAACTTCACCTTCTGTTCAGACTCTTTAATCAGGTCAGGTCCAAACAACTGGCGGTCTCCAACTTCGTCCCATGACAATGGTGTCCTTCACCTCCTTCCGTACAAAGCTTCGAAAGGGGCCATCCTTAAATTGGTTTGGTAACTGTTGTTGTAAGTGAACTCTGCATATGGCAAATTGTCGTCCCAACTAGATCTGTAATCTAGCGCACAAGCTCTTAGCATATCCTCCAAAATCTGATTGACTCTCTCGGTCTGTCCATCTGTCTGTGGATGAAAAGCTGTACTGAATTCTAGCCTGGTTCCCAAAGTTTTGTGCAACTGCTTCCAGAACTTTGAGGTAAACTGGGTTCCTCTATCTTATATGATACTCCTTGGAACTCCATGCAGACATACGATCCTGGTCATGTATATCTTTGCCAACTTAGCACTGGTGTAAGTGGTCTTTACTGGGATGAAATGAGCTACTTTCGTCAATCGATCGACTACAACCCAAATCGAGTCATAGCCTGAACGAGTCCTGGGTAATCCCGTGATAAAATCCATGCCTAGCTTATCCCACTTCCATTCGGGTATCGGCAATGGTTGTAACAATCCCGCTGGCTTCTGATGCT
This sequence comes from Triticum urartu, assembly GCF_003073215.2. Lineage (NCBI taxonomy): Eukaryota > Viridiplantae > Streptophyta > Magnoliopsida > Poales > Poaceae > Triticum > Triticum urartu. The sequence goes on from NC_053023.1 coordinate 637,083,573, forward strand.
CTGCCTTTACTCTCTGACATACATCACAGACTTCTACATACTCCACAATATCCTTCTTCATTCCGGTCCACCAGAAAATATCCTTCAAATCCAAATACATCTTGGTATTTCCTGGGTGAATTGAATATGGCGAATCGTGTGCCTCTTGCAAAATCAACTTCCTGATCTCCGGGTCATTGGGCACATAAACGCGGTCTTCAAACCATAGGGTATCGTGCTCATCCTCACGAAATCCTTTAGCTTTTCCTTTGCTCAGTTTCTCCTTAATAGCAGCAATTTCCTTGTCGGTCTTCTGAGTTTCTCTGATTCTATCCATCAAAGTTGACTGAATCTCCAATGCTGCTACATAGCCTCTAGGAACTATTTCCACACATAGTTCACGAAGATTTTCTGCCAACTCCTTGGGTATTTCTCCCGTCATTAACGTATTGATATGGCTCTTACGGCTTAATGCGTCAGCTACTACATTAGCCTTTCCGGGATGATAATGCAATTTCATATAATAATCCTTGATAAGCTCCAACCATCTCCTTTGTCTGAGATTCAACTCCTTTTGGGTGAAAATGTACTTCAAACTCTTATGATCCGTGTACACCTCACAATGGTTTCCAATGAGGAAATGCCTCCATGTTTTCAAAGCATGCACTACGGCTGCTAACTCCAAATCATGTGTAGCATAATTCAGCTCATGAGGCTTCAGTTGTCTTGAGGCATATGAAACAACTCTCCCTTCCTGCATAAGCACTGCTCCAAGTCCTCGACGTGAAGCGTCGCAATACACCTCATAATCCTTGGTCTGGTCTGGCAAAATCAACACTAGTGAGGTAACCAAACGTTTCTTTAATTCCTGGAAACTAGCCTCACATTCCTCCGTCCATATGAACTTGGTATCTTTCTTCAACAACTCAGTCATAGGCTTTGCAATCTTTGAGAAATTCTCAATAAATCTCCGGTAGTATCCTGCGAGCCCAAGAAAACTCCGGATCTCTCCAACTGCTGTTGGGGCTTCCCACTTGGTCACGGTATCAACTTTAGCTGGATCTACTGCTATTCCTTCTCCAGATATAACGTGTCCGAGGAATCCTACTTCCTTCAACCAAAACTCACATTTGCTGAACTTGGCATATAATTGATGTTCTCTGAGCTTTCCAAGTACCAAACACAAATGCTCCTTATGCTCCTCTTCATTCTTCAAATAAACCAGGATATCATCAATGAACACTATGACGAACTTATCCAAGAACTCCATAAACACTTTGTTCATCATGTTCATAAAATAGGCAGGTGCCTTAGTCAGACCAAATGACATAACGGTATACTCGTACAGCCCATACCTAGTGGTAAAAGTTGTCTTCGGAATATCCTGTTCTCGAATCTTCAACTGGTGTTACCCTGATCGCAGATCGATCTTGGAAAATAACTTAGCTCCTTGCAATCGATCAAACAGATCATTGATCATTGGTAGTGGGTACTTGTTCTTGATCCTTACTTCATTCAATCCTCGATAATCAACAACCATCCTTAACGATCCATCCTTCTTCTCCACTAGAAGTACTGGCGATCCCCAAGGCGAAGAACTTGGGCGAATATATCCCTTATCCAGTAACTCCTTAATCTGCTTCTTAATTTCCACCAAATCCTTTGCTGGCATCCTATATGGTCTCTTTGATATTGGCCCTGTGCCTGGCAATAGCTCAATCAAAAACTCAATATCTCTATCCGGTGGCATGCCTGGCAACTCCTCTGTAAATACTTCAGGGAAATCCCTTACCACTGGTACTTCCTCCTGCACAACTCCTATTAGGCAATTTACTTGAGTCCTCTTTGGCACATGCCGGGATACATACTTGATCCTTCTCCCTTCTGGGGTGGTAAGCAAAATTGACTTACTAGCACATTCAATATTCCCTTCATACTTTGATAACCAATCCATGCCTAATATCACATCCAATCCTTGAGATTCCAATACTATTAGGTCTGAGGGAAAAACATAGTTACCAATCCTTAATGGTAACCGATCACACCATAGACTAGCCACATACTCTGCTCCAGGCGAGGTTACTAACATGGGTGACCTAAGGGCTTGGGTTGATAGGTTATACTTATCCACAAATCCCCTTGAGATATATGAATGCGATGCACCAGTATCAAAAAGAACGAGTGCAGTAAATGACTTAACCAAAAACTTACCTATTACTGCATCGGGCTGAGCTTCAACCTCCTCCACGCTAACGTGGTTCACCTATCCCCTGTTGAAAGGGTTCGGCTTCTTTCCAGAACCTCCATTGCCATTTTGGCGTTCAGGACATTCATTGGCATAATGTCCGGTCTTCTGACACTTAAAGCAAGTGACTTGGCTTAGGTCCTTCTTGGCTGGGATTGATGGGTTGGTGCGATTCTGGCCGTTGCTTCCTCCATTGCCATTTCCATTCTTGGTGCCATTGGGATTGTGCGAGCTACCTCCTCCATGGGTATGCTGAAAATGGCCTCCCGCTCTAGGGGTAAAACATGGCTTCTGCTGAGCTCCTGAATTGTACTTTCCTTGTCCATACTTCCTCTTGCGATTCTCAATTTGCTGCTGCTTGCCTTCAATCATAAGAGCATGGTCTACCAACTCCTGATAGTTGTTGAAGGTTGCTACCATCAACTGGATGCTCAACTCATCATTCAGTCCTTCCAGAAACTTCTCCTGCTTAGCTGCATCCGTAGCGACGTCATCTGGTGCATAACGTGCTAACTTACTAAAATCCTCTACATACTGGCCAACTATCCGTCCTCCTTGGCGCAAGTTGCGAAACTCACGCTTTTTCATGGCCATAGCTCCTGCTAAAACATGTGCAGTATGAAAAGCCTGCTGAAACTGATCCCATGTGACAGTGTCGACTGGGAAAGTGGCGGTGAAATTCTCCCACCATGATGCTGCGGGTCCTTCTAGCTGATGTGCGGCAAACTTCACCTTCTCCGCATCTGTGCATCCTGCTGTGGTCAACTCCCTAGCTGTCTTGCGGAGACAATCATCTGCTACTATCGGCTCGGTGCTACTGGAAAACACCGGCGGATTCAGCCTAAGAAAACGGGCTAAGTGGTCAACAGGTGGTGGTGGTGGGTTGTTGTTGTTGTTCCCCTGATTCTGATTCTGAACTAGCAACTGCATCAATGTGTTCTGCTACTGGATCAACTGGGTGAGTTCTGGTGGAAAGGAAAATCTGGGGTCACGTCTCGGAGGCATCTGAGGGTTTAGAAAAGATGAGATGTAAGAATAGAGGGGGTCTAAAGAGAAAACACTACCCATATGCACATGAGGCAAAAGCAAACAATTCACTTCCTTCAATCAAACAAGGGCATACAATTGATCTAACTATCGCAAAAGTGCTCGGACAACTATATTTACATGGTGGACTTCTACTACTGATGAGGTGGTCTACTAGAAATAATCTTCGGTTGCAGACTCCATAATATCTGCTCCAGCTTCATCAACATAGTCATCATCGCTACTATCTGGTTCTGAATCGGTGCCGTCGATGATGATGTAGTCTTCCGGGCTAATCTCCTTGGGTTCTTCATCTTCATCTACTGGCGTAGGGCCTCCCATAAATATTCCAATCTTCTTGATCAGGTCATCATTCTTCTCCACCAATACTTCAATTTCTTCTTCAAAATCTTCACGTGTAGCCTTGAGTTCTTCCTCCAGTTCCTTGATTCTTGTCTTAGCCTTCTTCAGATCTATCATGTCGGTGCACATCTGGTTCTCCTGTCGTCGAATGTGCTAGTTTAACTCCTGGATAAAAGCTGCAATTGATCTATCCTTCCTAGTGCTGATCATCTCCCAGTGCTCATCTCGGCGCCCACAAATCTGGTAGATAGTATCCTTGAGATCATTGCGGTAGACTTCTCCAATGCGTCCCATGGCGATGTGAGCTGCCATGCTCTTTCCTAGACTCCAAGTTGGTGCATCAAAAGAAAACTCTATGGGCTCAGTGTCCAGAAGGTTCAACTTAAGAACTCCGGTTGGCAAAAAGAATCAAATCGAACGAAGCAACAAAAGTCAAACGGCGAAAGAAAACAACTTTGTTCTACTAATCTGGATCTAGGGCAAATTTTACAGTAGAAAAATCTTGTTTAAGTTGGTTAAACGGATAGAGGGTTTCGAGACGAAACTCTAGGCGCTTGAATCGCCTGATTCCGATAAACGAGCGAAAAGTTATACTAAAACGAAAATCGGATCAGGAATCGCGATCAGAAAAATCGCGGATTTAATCCGAGAAAAATAAAAATGACGAACGTTCGCTTGAATGAACGAACGGACGAACGTTCGCTATTTAAATAAACTGGAAAACCGATCTATTTAAAAAAACGAATCTAAAAAAACCGATGAAAAACGAAGGTTTTCAAAAAACGGCGGCACGGAAAATGAGGCGGCGGTGAACCTCGATGAGCGTGCGGGCGGGGCGGCGGGGCGGCGAGACGGCGGCGCGGCGACGGCGGCGCTGGTGCGGGGCGGGGCTGGGGCTAGGGTCCCCCCCCCCCCCCGGGGGCTGGGCCGGCTTATAAAGGCCACCTCGGGCCGGAGTCCTAGTCGGACATGGCCCGTAGGTCGGTTCGTTTTTTTTATTACGCGCAGAAGAAAAATAAAAAGAAATACTAAACGGACTCCAAAATTCCGAAATAAATTTTCACGGGCTTCTCAAATCAAGCCGCACAAGGTGAACATTTATTTGGGACCTAAATGCAATTTTGAAAAACGCACATTTTTCCTAAATTCAAATAAAACACCGAAAAACTCCGAAATAAAATCTTATTTGATTTTATTATTAAATCCTCAATATTTCTTTATTTTGGGAAAGTCATTTTATTCCCTCTCATATTTTTGTAATAGAAATAATTGACGATAAAATAAATAAAATCAAATGATCCTATTCTCAAAATTTGAGAAAACTCAAATATGAAAATAACGAAATCCCCAACTCTCTCCGTGGGTCATTGAGTTGCGTAGAATTTCTAGGATCAACCAAGATGCAAAATAAAATATGGTATGCAATGATGATCTAATGTATAACATTCCAAATTGAAAATTTGGGATGTTACATGCACAAGGGCTAGCAATATACTTGCTCAAATGATATTCATTGAAAATCTCAAGCAATTCATTTTTCCACTCATGAAAATATTCTCCATCAAGAATAGGCACTCTACGTCTAAGACTCCCCAAAGTAGACTCATCCATCTTCCTCCAATGGTGTTTAACCCAAGGCAGTGGAGACCAAGGCTCTGATACCAATTGAAAGGATCGATAAGAGGTGTCTAGAGGGGGGTGATTAGACACTAAGTGCTAAAAGTTGCAGTTTTTAATTTTCTTAAGTTGAAGTGGAGTTTAGGCACAAGTTTAACAAACACAATACGTATCAAGCAAGCATGCAACAAGTAAATGAGCAGCGGAAAGTAAAGCATGCAACTTGCAAGAATGTAAAGGGAAGGGTTTGGA